>NW_007238936.1:0-677 GCF_000164805.1 Carlito syrichta
GCTTCAGGATTAAAAACGAGTTTCCAGGCAAATGAATCACAAAAGAAGGCAGGAGTCAGGATCTTAATATCAGATAAAACAATCTTAAGGTATTAGAAATTTAAAAGACACAAAAGGTCACTCCAAAATGTTAAAGATTCAATCCATCACAAAGAAATATCCATCCTAAACATATATGTACACCAAAAAAGAGCACCAGCATTTATAAAGCAACTACTAAGTAAACTAAAAAAAAAAATTATTCCAACAACACTATTATGGCTGGGGTTTTGCATACCCCACTGAAAGCTCTAGGTAGATCATTGAGGCAAAAAATCAGCAAGGAGGTCCAGAACCTAAACTTGACATTCGACCAAATGGACTTAATAGATACCTACAGACTATTCCACTCAACAACCACAGAATGTACATTCTACTCATCAGCACATGGAAAGTACTGAAAGATTGTGAGTTTCTTGGCCATAAATCAAGCATAAACAAATTCCATAAGGTTGACATATTGCCATGCACCTTCTCAGACCACAGTAGAAAAACATAAATATCAACGCCAACAAAATTTTCCCAGAGCCCATGAAGACATGGGCACTAAACAGCATTCTGCTGAACAACTACTGGGTCAATACTGAAACCAAATCAGAATTGGAAAGATTCCTGGAAACAAGTGAAAATGAAGAAAC
>NW_007238937.1:0-1100 GCF_000164805.1 Carlito syrichta
ACAAAGCATCACAGACTTCCCAGGCAGCAGGCTAGCTGCCTGCAACAAAACAAAGGGGAGAGGCTGGAGATCAGAGCTCAAGTGACTTTACACACTAAGGAAAGATTCCAGAGCTAGTCTAATTTCTTATTTTGACCCTTGATTTTATCATTCTGACTGTATGTTTTACTCACTACTGTTTGCTTCTGAACTTACACTATCTGTTTCATGATTGTATTGATCTGTTTCTGTGTAGCTGCCAGTATTCTTTAGGGAATTTTCCTTCTGTATCTTTTTTTCCACTTCTCTCTGGCCTTGTGTCTCTTTTTCACCTGTTAGTTGGTATGTATGTCTGTTTTCCCTCTCACTCTTCTCTCTTTATAACCCCTTACTCCATTATTTTCCTCTTTTGTACCTCCTTTTGCTCCAGGGACCAAAGCTACACCCTGCAGCACAGACAGATTATAAGGTAGTGGGAAATAGGTTCCAGTGTGCTCATACACCTATTGGTGGATGCTGTAATCAGCATATAGATTCAGAATCACAGTTTCCCCCTCAATTAAACCTCAAAACTGCTAAAAGTACAGCCCACACACCAACCTCAAAAGTAAACAAAGTCAGATGACCCCCAGAAGGAAGAACAGATTATACAAGGGAAACAAAATAATCACACCTTCCCTGAAAAACAGAATTAAAGAAGGGGAGGAGAAGGGAGGGAGAGAGAAAAATCTACACAGATGAAGAAAAACCAAAAGAAGAATATGAGTCCCAGACCCCTGGGAGGGCAGACACTGAGAAAACTGACTTCGAAATGCAAACAATGAAAAGCCCCCAGAATGACTGGTCTCAAACTACAAACCTAGATATCAAGACATTAATGAAGAGATTAAAAAGAATTGAGGAGAGTCAAGAAGAAAGTGGAAAGTAGCTGATATCTGAGATAACAGGAAAAAAGAATACTGTGAATGACATAACAAACTGATAAGCATGGAAAGCAGAATTACCCGAGCAGAAGAAAAAATCTCAGAGCTTGAGAACCAAAATATAGAACTAACCCAAACTCTTAAAAACACAGAAAACAAGCTAAAAAGACAGAACAAAACTTCAGAGATGAGCAATTA
>NW_007238938.1:0-392 GCF_000164805.1 Carlito syrichta
GCCTTCCCTTTCCAATTACATTAACCATTGTCACAGGCTATCCACAGAGATCCCACAGCAGCTGCAGCTTCTTCCAGCCATTTTCAAATGTTCACAACAGTGCCTTCCAACAGCCAATGAGTTTGTGGGTTTCTTGGACATCTGGCCTGCTTCAATTCATCCTGCTGAATAAACATTTCTCCACAGGATGCTGGCCAAGTCCCCAGCCTTAGTACTGCATGACTTTTTTGAGTTGGAGTCTCACTCGGTCGCCCAGACTGGAGTGCCGTGGTCACTGTGGGCCACTGCAGCCTCACCTGCTGGGCTCCGGCGATCTTTTAAAGAAAGTTAGCCGGGGTCGGTGGCTCAGCCTGTAACCCTGCGCCTTTGGGAGGCTGAGGTGAGTGGATTGC
>NW_007238939.1:0-1409 GCF_000164805.1 Carlito syrichta
CCCAGGCACCACTGGTGGCACAGGGAGGCTCTGAGCGCCCGCCCCTCAGAGACACCGGTTCCATTACTGGCTGAAGTCCTCTGTAGAGTCCCAGCGCCACTCTTGCCGTTTAGAGCCTGCCCTTTGGAACATTGGAGCTCTGGAACTCCGGGTCCACCCTGGCTGAGGCACTCAGCATGAGACCCCAAACCAGAGGACCCAGACAAGTGGAGAAAAACAGATCTGCTTAAACTGCCTTGCCATTCTCCAGGCAGAGACTTCCATTGCCCTGCCCACCTATCAACAAACTTTACCTCATTTCCTAAGGCCAGGTATTGCAGCGTGCGGGGAAGTTTTGGGTCCCTGCTCCCTCCAGCACTCTCCCCCGCCCAGCACCCGGCACCGCAGGTTGCACAGGGAGGCTCTGAGCACCCGCCCCTCAGAGACACCGGTTCCATTACTGGCTGAATACTCTGTGGGTCCCAGCACCACTCTCGTCATTTGCAGCCTGCCCTTTGGAACTTTGGAGCTCTGGAACTCCGGGTCCACCCTGGCTGAGGCACTCAGTGTGAGACCCCAAGCCAGAGGACCCAGACAAGCGGAGAAAAACAGATCTGCTTAAACTGCCTTGCCATTCTCCAGGCAGAGACTTCCATTGCCCCGCCCACCTAGCAGCAAACTTTACCTCAGCTCCTAAGGCAACAGTGTGAAACAGGAGACAAAGCCCCACCCCTATGCTGCAATGAAAAACAAAAGGGAGAGGCTGGAATAGGAGATCACAGAAGTGACTCTAGTCTGATCGCTTATTTTGACCTATGATTTTATCATTGAAACTGTTGGTCTAGATTACGTTTGGTGTTTACCTTCTGACTTATACTGTTTCTTGATTTTTTTGGCCTGTCTATGTTTAGCTATCAGTATTCTTTAGGGAATCTTTCTTACCTGTCTTTTTTCACTTCTTCCCAGCCCTGTGTCTCTCTCTCACCTGATAGTTAGTATGTATATCTGTTTTCCCTCTTGCACTTCTCCCTTTCGCTTATTTTGACTTATGATTTTATCATTGTAACTGTTAGTTTAGATCACATCTGTTGTTGACCTTCTGACCTACACTGTCTCTCGATTTTATTGACCTGTCTGTGTAGCTATCAGTACTCCTTAGGCAATCTTTCTTACATGTCTTTCTTCACTTCTTCCCGATCCTGTGACTGTTTTTCACCTGATAGCTGGTATGTATATCTGTTATCCCTCTCGCACTTCTCTCTTTCGCTCATTTTGACATATGATTTTATCATTGTAACTGTTGGTTTAGATCACGTTTGTTATTTACCTTCTGACTTACACTGTTTCTCGATTTTATTGCCCTGTCTCTGTGTTGCTTCAGTACTCTTTAGTACTATGTAGCTATCAGTACTCTTTCTTACGTGTCTTTC
>NW_007238940.1:0-844 GCF_000164805.1 Carlito syrichta
CCTAAGGCCAGGTGTTGCAGCGTGCGGGGAAGTTTTGGGTCCCTGCTCCCTCCAGCTCTCTCCCCGGCCCGGCACCTGGCACCACTGGTTGCACAGGGAGGCTCTGAGTGCCCGCCCCTCAGAGACACCATTTCCATTACTGGCTGAAGTACTCTGTAGGGTCCCAGCACCACTCTAGTCATTTACAGCCTACCCTTTGGAACTTTGGAGCTCTGAAACTCCGGGTCCAACCTGGCTGAGGCACTCAGCATGAGACCCCAAGCCAGAGGACCCAGACAAGTGGAGATAAACAGATCTGCTTAAACTGCCTCACCATTATCCAGGCAGAGACTTCCATTGCCCCACCCACCTAGCAACAAACTTTACCTCAGCTCCTAAGGCAACAGTGCGAAACAGGAGACAAAACCCCACCCCCATGCTGCAACGAAAAACAAAAGGGAGAGGCTGGAATCGGAGATCACAGCAATGACTCTAGTCTGATTGCTTATTTTGACTTATGATTTTATCATTGAAACTGTTGGTCTAGATTACGTTTGGTGTTTACCTTCTGACTTATACTGTTTCTTGATTTTTTTGGCCTGTCTATGTTTAGCTATCAGTATTCTTTAGGGAATCTTTCTTACCTGTCTTTTTTCACTTCTTCCCAGCCCTGTGTCTCTCTCTCACCTGATAGTTGGTATGTATATCTGTTTTCCCTCTTGTACTTCTCTCTTTCACTTATTTTGACTTATGATTTTATCATTGTAACTGTTAGTTTAGATCACGTCTGTTGTTTACCTTCTGATCTACACTGTTTCTCGATTTTATTGACCTGTGTCTGTGTAGCTATCAGTACTCCTTTAGG
>NW_007238941.1:0-803 GCF_000164805.1 Carlito syrichta
GCTCTGAACTCCGGGTCCAACCTGGCTGAGGCACTCAGCATGAGACCCCAAGCCAGAGGACCCAGACAAGTGGAGATAAACAGATCTGCTTAAACTGCCTCACCATTATCCAGGCAGAGACTTCCATTGCCCCACCCACCTAGCAACAAACTTTACCTCAGCTCCTAAGGCAACAGTGCGAAACAGGAGACAAAACCCCACCCCCATGCTGCAACGAAAAACAAAAGGGAGAGGCTGGAATCGGAGATCACAGCAATGACTCTAGTCTGATTGCTTATTTTGACTTATGATTTTATCATTGAAACTGTTGGTCTAGATTACGTTTGGTGTTTACCTTCTGACTTATACTGTTTCTTGATTTTTTTGGCCTGTCTATGTTTAGCTATCAGTATTCTTTAGGGAATCTTTCTTACCTGTCTTTTTTCACTTCTTCCCAGCCCTGTGTCTCTCTCTCACCTGATAGTTGGTATGTATATCTGTTTTCCCTCTTGTACTTCTCTCTTTCACTTATTTTGACTTATGATTTTATCATTGTAACTGTTAGTTTAGATCACGTCTGTTGTTTACCTTCTGATCTACACTGTTTCTCGATTTTATTGACCTGTGTCTGTGTAGCTATCAGTACTCCTTAGGGAATCTTTCCTACGTGTCTTTCTTCACTTCTTCCCGATCCTGTGACTGTTTTTCACCTGATAGCTGGTATGTATATCCGTTATCCCTCTTGCACTTCTCTCTTTTGCTCATTTTGACTTATGATTTTATCATTGTGACTGTTGGTTTAGATCACATTTGTTGTTTATCTT
>NW_007238941.1:2122-3298 GCF_000164805.1 Carlito syrichta
AAACATTTAAGAAAGTACTAAACACAGAAGAAAAGGAAAAAAGAACAACGTTCTTCACAAGAGTACACGGAAAAGAATAAAATATACACGAACCAACCCAAAACCAAAAGAAAGATAAAAAAAAAAGAAAAAAGAAAAAACCAAGTGGAAGAACAACAACTCAATAAGAACTCCATGATAGGGATGAACTCTCACATTTCAATAATTAATCTGAATGTGAATGGACTAAACGCACCACTGAAAAGACATAGAATGATAAAATGGATAAAATATCACCAGGCAACAATATACTGCCTTCAAGAGACCCATCTCACTAGAAAGGACATACACAGACTCAAAGTAAGAGGATGGGAAACAAATTTTCAGGCGAATGGAACACAAAAGAAAGGAGGAGTCGCTATCCTAATTTCAGACAAAATACCATTTAAGCTATCAAAAATAAAAAAAGATACAGAGGGCCACTACATCATGATAAAAGGCTCACTCCATCAACAAGAAATATCTATCCTAAACATATATGCACCCAACATAGGCGCGCCAACATTCATAAAGCAACTTCTAGGAAAACTAAAGAAAGACATTGACTCTAACACTATAATAACTGGGGACTTTAATACACCACTCACAACCTTAGACAGATCATCAGGACAAAAAATCAGCAAGGAGATCCGGAACCTCAATGAGACTCTGGACCAAATGGACTTAATTGATACCTACAGAACGCTCCATCCAAAGACCACAGAATACATATTCTACTCATCATCACATGGAACATATTCTAAGATTGACCACATAATTGGACACAAATCAAGCATTAGCAAATTTAAAAGGACTGAAATTCTACCATGCACCTTCTCGGACCACAGTGGAATAAAAATAAACATTGACACAAACAAAGTCCCCCCAAATCCCACAAAGACATGGACACTAAACAGCATGATGCTAAACAACTCCTGGGTCAATGATGAAATCAAAACAGAGATCAAAAGATACCTGGAAACAAATGAAAATGAAGAAACATCTTACCAAAATCTCTGGGATGCCTTAAAAGCTGTAATAAGAGGGGAATTTATATCCCTACAAACACACATGAGGAAAATGGAAGGAACAGAAATTCACAACATAACAAGCCACCTAAAGAAGCTGGAAAAGCAAGACCACAAAAACCTTAATTTC
>NW_007238942.1:0-1245 GCF_000164805.1 Carlito syrichta
TCGCAGGCCAACAGGTGAGCAAACTAGTCGGCTTGCTCACCAGCCAACAAGTTAAGTTAGCTCACAGGACGGCTCACTCACCACCCAAATAGTTAAGGTCAGCTCACTCACCGGCTGACTAGTTAAGTTAGCTTGCTGGTTGGCTCACTCACCAGCCAACTAGGTAAGTCTGAGCAATCAACTCAATCCCCAGTTAACTAAATTCAGCTGACCAATCATCTCACATGCCGCCCAACAAATTAAGTCGTCTGACCATTCAACTCACATATCGGCCGACTAGTTAAGTCAACTGACCAATCGCCTTACTCGCCGGTGAACTAGTTATTTCAGCTGACCAGTCGGCTCACTCACCGGTCAACTAGTTAAGTCAGGTAAAATGTCAGCTCACACACCGGCTGACTAGTGAAGTCAGCTAGCCGGTCAGCCTACTAGCCATCCACCTAGTTAAGTTAGCTAACCAATTGGTCTACTAGTGGGCCTAATGTCAGTCAACAATTTAGGTCAGCTATGTAGTCGACCGATAAGTTAGGTGAACTAGCTAGTTGGTCAACAAATCGGACAACTAGTTAGGTCAGCAAATGGGTCAGCCAACTAGTTAACTGAACTAACTAGTGGGCCAACTCATCAGTCAACTAGTTAACCCACCTAAATTGTCAGCCGAAAATTTGGCCAAATTTTTATGCCAGCAAACAAGTCGGCCGAGTAGTCAAACAACATATTAAACCACCTAACTAGTGGACTGACTCATCACCCAGAAAGTTGCCACCTAACTAACTCGTTAAGCAACTAGTTAACTCAGCTAGTTATCTCGTTTACCAACTAGTTAAAACAGATAACTAACTCATTATCCAACTTGTTAAGTCAGCTAGCTATCTTGCTAGCCAACTAGTTAAGTCAGTTAGCTATGTCAGCTAGCTAACCAGCTAGCTAGCTAAGTTAGCAAACTAAATCACCTAGCTCACTTGTTAGCTAAATATGTCAGCTACTTAAGTCTGTTTACTGACTAGTTGGCTAATTAATAAAGTCAGCTAGTTATTCAGCTGTTTAAATAGTTAGCTAAATATTCAATGCACCTAGTTAAGTTAGCTAGCTAACTAGTTAAGCCAGCAAGTTAAGTCAGCTGGTTAATTCAGTTTTCTAATTTCATCAGCTGGTTAAGACAGCTAGCTGGCTAGTTAACAAACAGGTTAAATTAGCAGGGTGTCTCAGGTAGTTATCTAGTTAACTAACGTATTAACTCAGCTC
>NW_007238942.1:2091-2919 GCF_000164805.1 Carlito syrichta
GGCTAACTAGTGATGTCAGTGAGTTAAGTCAGCTGGCTAGCCAGCTGTCAGCTGGATAAGTCAGTTAGTTTACTCAGCTGCCTATCCAGCTGGTTAGATAGGCCGCTAGCTAGATAAGTCAGCTTGCTAGCCAGCAGGCTAGCAGTTCAAGTCAGCTAGTTGTCAGCTGGTTAGCGTGCTGGCTAGGTAGGGAGCTAGCTAGTTAAATGTGCTGGCTACCCAGCTTGCTAGCTTAAGTCAGCTAGGTAAGTCAGCCGGCTAACAAACTGGCTAGATTGGGAGACAGCTAGTTAAGTCAGCAGGCTAGGCAGCAGACTAGCTGTTTAAGTCAGTTAGTTAAGTCAGCTGGCAGCCAGCTGCCTAGTTAGTTAAGACAACACATTAAGTGAGTTGGCTATCGAGCTGGTTAGCTAGTTAAAAAGCTAGTCAAGTCAGATGGCTATCCATCTGGATAGCTAGTTATTTCAGCTAGTTAAATCAGCTGGCTAGCAAGGAAGCTAGCTATATAAGTCAGCTATGTAGCTAGTTAAGTCAGCTAGTTAAGTCAGCTGGCTAGCTAGATATCTAGCTAGGTAGCTAGCTAGTTGAGATAGCTAGTTAAGCCAGCTGGCTAGCTAGGTAGCTAGCTGGTCAATTCAGCTAGTTATTTCAGCTTGTTGGATAGTTAAGTCAGCGAGCTAACTCAGCTGGCTAGCCTGCTGCCTAGCTGTGTAGCTAGCTAATTAATACAACTGTCTAGCCAGTTAGCTAGCTAGTTAAGTATCCTTGTTAAGTCAGCTCACAAGCAAGCTTGATAGCTAGGTAGCTAGGTAGTTAAGTATGCTGGCT
>NW_007238943.1:0-2628 GCF_000164805.1 Carlito syrichta
ACTTAGCTTACCAGCTGTTTAGCCAGCTGACTAAAGTAGCTGACTTTATCTAACTGGCCAGCTGCCTAGCCACCTGATATAATTGTCAAGCTACCAAGCTAACCAGCAGCCTACCCAGCTTATTTAATTAGCTGACTTAATGATGTAGTCAACTGGATAGCCAGCAGACTTAGCTACCTATCTTCCTAGCTAGACAGCTGGAGAGCCAGTTGACTTAATTAGCTGACATAACTAGATAGCCTAAAGGCTAGACAGTCGACTTAAGTAGCTATATATCTACATAGCCCGCTGGCTTTCCAGCTGACTTAACTACTTAACTATCTAGCTTACCTGCTGGCCAGCGAACTGACTTAACTAGGTGACTTAACTAGCTAGACAGTTTTGTATTGAGATGACTTAACTAGACAGCTATGCTGATAGGCTTCTGGCTAGCCAGCTGACTTAACTAACTGTATTAACTAGATAGCCGGCTGAGTTATCTAGCTGACTTAACGAGCTATCTACCTAGTTAGTCAGCTGACTTAACTAGATGACTTAAGTAGCTAGCTACCTATCTAGAAAGCCTTATGGCCAGCTGACTTAACTAGCTGACTTAGCAAGTCAGCCAGCTGTGTGGCCAGTTGACTTAACTATCTGACTTTACCTAGCCAACTGACTGTCCAGCTGAATTGACTAACTGATTTAACCAGCTAGCAAGTTGGCTAGCCAGCTGAATCAACTAGCTAGCTACTTTCCTAGCCAGTTGGAAAGCCAGTTGAATTAACTAACTAGCCAGCTGGCTAGCCAGGTGGCTTAACTAGCTTGCTACCTAGCTAGCCAGCAGGCTAGCCAGCTGAATTAACTTGTTGGTTTAACAAGCTAGCCAGCTGGCTACCCAGCTGATTCAACTAGGTGACTGGACTCGTTAGCCAGCTGGCTAGCCAGCTGATTTAACTAACTCACATCACTAGCTTAACAGGTGGCTGCCAACTGACTTAAATAGTTAGTTACATATGTATCCCGCATGCTTGCCAGCTGACTTAACTATCTAGATAATGAGGTATCCAGCTGGCAGCTGACTTAACTAGGTGACCTAACTAGCTAGCCAGATGTCTAGCCTTCTTATTTAGCTAGCTGACTTAACTATCTAGCCAGCTGACTTAACTAGCTAGCTACCTAGTTAGTCAGCTTACTTTTCTAGCTGAAATAACTTGATAGGTACCTAGCTAGCTAGCTATTTAGCTAGCTGACTTATCTAGCTGACTTAACTAGTCGGTTAGCTGGCAAAACTAGTTGACTTAACTAGCTAGCTACCTAGTTAGCCAGATGAAATGACTAGCTGAAATAACTAGCTAACCAGCTGCCTAGCCATCTGAATTAACTTGCTTTTTAACTAACTAGAGAGCTGGCTAGCCAACTGACTTTATGAGGTGACTTAACTAGCCAGCCAGTTGGTTATCCAACTGACCTAACTAGTTGATTGATGAGCTAGGCAGTTAGCCAGGCAGGTGACTAAATTAGCTGGCTTAACAAGTTATCCAGCTGGATACCAGTTGACTTAACTAGCTTTGTACCTCTCTAGGCATCTACCTGACTTAACTACTTAGCCAGCTGTCTAGCAAGCTGATTTAACTAACTCTCTACCTAGCTAGATACCTGGCAATCCAGCTGTCTTAACTATCTGACTTAATTAGGTAGCCAGCTGGCTAGCCAACGGACTTAACATAGCTCGCTACCTAGCTAGCCAGCTGGCTACCCAGCTGACTTAAGTAGCTGATGTAAATAGCTGCCCTGCTTGCTAGTCAGCAGAATTAACTATATTGCTATATCGCTAGCCAGGTGGCTAGCCAGCTGATTTAACTACTTGATTTAAGTAACTAGCCAGGTGTCTAGTCAGCTCACTTATTAACAAGCTATCTAGCTAGCCAACTGGCTAGCCAACTGACTTAACTAGGTGACTTAAATAGCTAGGCAGCAGGCTAGACAGCTGACAACTATCTAGCTACCTAGCTAGCCAGCTGTCTTGCCAGGTGACTTAACTAGGTGACTTAACCAGCTAGCCAGCTGGCTAGCAGGCTGACATAACTGCCTAGCTACCTTGCCAGTCAGCTTGGTAGCCAGCTGGCTAACTAGCTAGCTACATATGTATCCTGCTGGCTTGCCAACTGACTTACCTACCTAACAACCTATCTAACCAGCTGGTTAGTGAACTGACTTAACCAGGTTACTTAACTAGCTAGCTCACTCTCTATCCACGTGACTTAACAAGCTAGATACCCAGCTATCCAGCTGGCTAGGCAGCTGACTAAACTCGCTGACTTAACTAACTAGCAAGGTGACTTAACTAGCTGACTTAACCAGCTAACAGCCTAGCTATCCTGCTGGCTTTACTAGCTGAAATATCTAGCTAGCCAGGTGGCTAGCCATCTGACTTAACTAGCATTTTAACTACCTAGCCAGCTGGATAGCCAACTGACATAATGAGTTGTCTTAACTAGCTAGCCAGCTAACTTAACTAGGTGGCTTAAACAGTTAGTCAGCTGGCTGGCTAGCCAGCTAACTTACCTAGCTGACTTAAGCTTGCAAGATTGCTCACTTAAATATCTTCCTAACTACTTAGATAGCAGGTTAGCCAGCTGAATTAACTAG
>NW_007238944.1:0-705 GCF_000164805.1 Carlito syrichta
CCTAGCCAGCTGGCTACCCAGCTGACTTAAGTAGCTGATGTAAATAGCTGCCCTGCTTGCTAGTCGGCAGAATCAACTATATTGCTATATCGCTAGCCAGGTGGCTAGCCAGCTGATTTAACTACTTGATTTAAGTAGCTAGCCAGGTGTCTAGTCAGCTCACTTATTAACAAGCTATCTAGCTAGCCAACTGGCTAGCCAGTTGACTTAACTAGGTGACTTAAATAGCTAGGCAGCAGGCTAGACAGCTGACAACTATCTAGCTACCTAGCTAGCCAGCTGTCTTGCCAGGTGACTTAACTAGGTGACTTAACCAGCTAGCCAGCTGGCTAGCAGGCTGACATAACTGCCTAGGTACCTTGCCAGTCAGCTGGATAGCCAGCTGGCTAACTAGCTAGCTACCTATGTATCCTGCTGGCTTGCCAACTGACTTACCTACCTAGCAACCTATCTAACCAGCTGGTTAGTGAACTGACTTAACCAGGTTACTTAACTAGCTAGCTCACTCTCTATCCACGTGACTTAGCAAGCTAGATACCCAGCTATCCAGCTGGCTAGGCAGCTGACTAAACTCGCTTACTTAACTAACTAGCAAGGTGACTTAACTAGCTGATTTAACCAGCTAACAACCTAGCTATCCAGCTGGCTTTACTAGCTTAAATAGCTAGCCAGGTGGCTAGCCATCTGACTTAACTAGCATTTTAA
>NW_007238945.1:0-1153 GCF_000164805.1 Carlito syrichta
AAATAGTCAGCTAACTATTCAACTAGCTGAATAACTAGCTGATTTAATAATTAGCTAACTAGTTAGGTAGCAGATTAAGTAGCTGACTTAAATAGTTAGTCATCTAGTAAGCTAGCTGACTTAACTAGCTATCTAGTTAGCTAGCTGACATAGGCAGCTGTCTTAACTAGTTGTATAACGAGAGAGCTAGCTGACATAACCACTTTGTTAACAAATTAACTAACTGTTTTAATTCGTTGTAAATCGAGTTAACTAGCTTTCTTTACTAGTTGGTGAATGTGTTAGCCAGGTGACTTAAATTTTTGGCTGACAAGTTGAGAGACTACTTAGCTGATTTAACACTTTGGCTGAAAACTCAGCTGACTTATTAGCTGCCTTAACAAGTTGGCCGAATTTTCGACTGACTAGTTACCTTGGTTAACTAGCTGACTAACGAGTTGCCCCACTAGTTAGCAAGATTAACTTGTTACCTGCTGGTTTGCTGATGAAAATAATCTGCCTACTAGTTGGCCGACTAGTTAGCTGACCTAACTTATCGGCCAATTCGTTAGCTGAGCTTACAAGTTGGTCAACTAGTCGGTCGATTGTTAAGCTGACTTATATAGTTTGCTGGCTAGTTGACAGACTGGTTACCTGATTTAACTAGTTGGCCAGTGAGTGAGCTGACAGGTGAGTTGATTTATCTTGTTGGCCTGTGAGTAAGCCAACTGGTCAGCTGACTTAACTAGTCAGCTGGTGAGTGAGCTAACTGGTCAGCCAAATTTAGTCGGTTGGCAAGTGAGCTGACTCGTCAGAAGAATTAAGAAGTCGGCTGGCAAGTTAGCCAGCAGTTGAGACGACTTAACTAATTTGCCAGTGAGTGAGCCGACTGGTGAGCTGCCATAGCTAGTCAGCCTGCGAGTAAGCCAACTTGTGAGTTGACTTAACTAGTCGGCTGGTGAAAAAGGCGACTATTTAGCTGTTATGCTGGCTTATGAGTGAGAAGAAAAATTAGTTGACCTGTTTGCTGGTGAGCAAGCTGACTAATTTTCTGACTGGCGAGATAGGCAGGCGAGGGAGCCAACTAGTTAGCTTACCTGATGGAAAACAAGCAAGCCACTAACTAGCTGACCAGCTAGCTGATTTGCTAACTGACTAGATACCTAAGTAACTA
>NW_007238946.1:0-3518 GCF_000164805.1 Carlito syrichta
CTCGAACTCCTGGGCTCAAGTGATCCTCCCGCCTGAGTCTCCAAAAGTGTTGAGATCACAGGCATGAGCCATGGCGCTCATCCCCTTTCAGAGGTTTTTAGATCCCCACTATCACATACCACAGGGTTGGGAACACTCTCTGTGTCTTGCAGCACCCAATGGCCACCACTGTCACAAGCCTTGTTATTTCTCTTTCCCCTCATTGGAGTGAAATTTCTGGGCACCAGCAACAAGCAGGCAGCCCAGGTCTGGTGTTCATAAGTCAGGAGGGGTCCTAGCTGACCTCTCTTTTTTCCTTTCTCTTTGGTTGAAAAAAAAAATGAGTCAGAGTCTCACACTGTCGCCCAGGCTGGAGCACAGTGGCATGCTTGCGGCTACCGCAGCCTCGACCTGCTGGGATCAGGCAATCCTTCCACCTCTCCCTTCCATGTAGCCAGAACTACAGGTAGGCACTAGCACACCCGGCTAATTTTTTGATATATTGCAGAGACAAGATCTCACCAAGTTGCCCAGACTGCTCTCGAACCCATGGACTCAGGCAATCCTCTTGATGCGGCCTCCCAAATTGCTGGGATGACAGGCTTGAAGATGAGCTCAATTATATGCAACATACAGAGAAAATCAAACACACCCTAGGTCACCTATGACTGGCAGAGAATGTACAGCCTCTTGTGATGGTAGACACGTAGGGAACAGTGGCCTGATCTCAGGGATCATCCAGCTCTGGGGGGCTCCAAGCACAGCACCCAATGTGTTTACATTATTTCAGCAAGGAGTTCATCCTCCCAGCACCCCAGGTGAAGGGCTGTGCCCTGAAGAAAAAGAAGATGGGTCTTTTGTTTGGTGTACCCCTCCTCCCTGCCCTCCACAAACTCATGAGTCAGTGGAGACAGATATGGCCAGGAAATCTGCAGCAGGTTATTTGGACCAAATAAGCCCCTCCGGGCTCCTCCCTGGGCACAAATCCCTGTTACAGAACACTTGGGCCTTCCACATCCATTTTCACCTGATCTTTCCAGTCACACTCTCCTTATGTCCCTAAGGAGGGTCCCTGGGGCACCAGGTACTACAGCCTCCCTGGTACATCAGCCTCCCCATAGGGGCTCCACCTTGAGTTTACAGGGCAGGAGTCCAGGATTCTGGGCAAATTAGCTCAGTCAGAATCCAAAGCACAGCCTGGTCCCCGAGAACCCATTCTGGCAGGAGACACACCCTCAAGCCCCACAAACCCCCAACTGAGCCTTGCTTTACACAAGTCCCCACCACTCACGGGGGCTGGTGCGGATACCAGAACTCTAACCTGTGAGAGTCTAGCCCATAGTGGGGGACAAAAGCAAGTATGCTAAAACACTGTTTTCCTATAAAATTCCATTTACAGAAGAAACTTCCAGTCTCCCAGTCAACTCCTGGTACCTTTTTTGGCATTTCACACTTTGTCTCCCACCTTTCTCCTTGTCCCTGATGAAATATCAAATGCAATACTGTCTTGGAATCCCTTCCCCTTTCTCTGGGCTGCATTCCTCACAGGTGAGATACCCCCCACCCCCACCTCTGCCCCAAGCAGGTCACCAGGTGACTTCTATATGCCGGTGGATGGACTAAGCACTGGAATAAAGAAATGAATGAATAGGAACCTCCTTGAAACTTCCCAAATATAAACAGAGCTTTCCAAAACAAACCATATCTGGAGACAGCAGGCAGAAAGCTCGCCCTCTGTCCCCCCCACCCATGGGATCTAATTTGTTAAAAGCAACCGAGTGCTATCTGGAGAGTCCATGAGGATGGCCTTGACAGGCAAAATCATTTCTTCACAGAGTTATTTTCATATTTGTATTCCACCATCCTTCCTTAGAGGCCCGAGGAGGCACTAGGGTCACCCCCCATGTTTCCTCCTTAGAAAACAAGGAATTTCCCACTTAATAAAGGAACCCACTGGTTTTAGAATACCTCTTGCTGGGAGTTCCAGCATTCAGACACCACTGATAATGACTGTCCAATTCCCTCCAAGACAAAGGACTCCTTCCCGCCTCCTTTAAGGACCCTGTGACTTATAGGATAAACGTCCACAACAGTCACCTATCAACAACATGACTCACAACCCCCTTAACTAACCCAGAAGGCCCCAAGTCCCCTCCCCTCAGTCCAACTCAGGTCTCCAAAGGTAGTTGCCTGGAGAGGGTAAGAGAGAGTGCTTGAAACCAGTGAGGGCCACGCTGTGCCTGCATGCAGTAGGATGTCACTAATTATTATCTGATTCAAACGTGAGAGGGCCTAGGTCAAGGCTGATGTACATTCTGCTCCTTTTAGGGCGCAGAACCTCCCGCCCGGTGGGCAAAGTCCCGGGTCAAAGCCCAAGTCGACATCAGACGCTGGCCCCCACCGGGGAAATTACCTCTCTGCACCTCCAAGCTTAATTAGCTAACTGGCCTCAAAGAGGTCACAAAAACTAGCAATTTTCCACCTTGAATTTCCTCCGCTTAGAAACCATTTTATTTTCAGACGGCCTTGGAGGACTCTCAGGACCCTTCTCGGGCTGTGACCCCCGGGTTCCAGGTGTGTGGCTCAGAGGCCCACCAGCCGAGCCCCGCTCCTCCTCAGTTCTACCCTCCCCCGAGGGCCCCCTTAAAAGTTCAGCATTGAAACCCACGGGCACAAGCACTCACTTCCCCCTCTGGGCGCCCCCCAGCCAGGCAGAAACGTGAACCTTCCCGCTTGGCCACTCACTCGGGCAGGGCGCTGCGGCCATCCGAAGGATCCACACCGAACCATCCGAACTCGGGCGACGAGGTCCACCGCGGACCCTGCACCCATCCCCCACCCAGGCGGCGAGATCACCGTGGGCATCGTTCCCTCCGAACTCTGGCGTCGAGGTCCAACGCTGCTTCCCACCCTCCGATCCCGGCGGCGAGATCCACAGTGGGCTCTCTACTCTCCAAACTCTGGCAGCGAGACCACCACGGATCCCGCACCCTCTGAATCCGGGCAGCAGGACCACGGCGCCCCACCCGCCTCCGATCCCGGCGGCGAGGCCCGCAGCTGTGGTCGAACCTGCTGGGTGAGTCTGGCGGCCACAGCCGGGATGGCGAGTGCACTGGAAGCGTCAGCGGGCGCGCTCTCTTGGCCCAGCACCAGGGCCGCTGGGGAGGAGGGACGTCTGGGCGAAAGTTGCCACGGTAACTCTAGCGCCCGGAGCGCGTGGGTGCCAGGAGCCTACATAATTCAGAGCGGCGAAGGCCGGCCTGCATCCCAGTAGGTGAGCGGGGCAGGCAGGGGCCGGGAACTCGGCTGGGACTCCGTGCCACCCGCAAACCCGGGCGCCTGCCCCGCCCGTCGGCCGCCGCTTCCCGGAGCAGCGCGGCAGCTTGGCGCGCAGGGACCAGGGCTCAGGGCGCCGGGCGCGGGGCCTGGGTAGCCGCCCGGGTCTTCTGCGACCGGCAGTCCGCGATACCTGTCCCCGCCCCCCGCGTGCCCCCCTGCAGCCCCGCGCCAGCTCCTCGGCTGGCGAGCGGCGACCCCGG
>NW_007238946.1:4203-5871 GCF_000164805.1 Carlito syrichta
ATCCCGCCCCGCCTCTCCTACTCTCCCCCCCCCCCCCGCGAAACGAGGCGGATGAGAAAGTCCCTGAGTTTTGCAGAACCGGGTTCATTCCGCCGATTATCACAAACGCAATTGGCTCCTACCGAGCGTTTTATTTTTTATTTATTTTATTTTTTTATTTTTTATTTTTTTGAGTTGGAGTCTCACTCTGTCGCCAAGACTGGAGTGAAGTGGCCGCTCCCGGCCACCGCAGCCTCGACCTGCTGGGCTCCGGCGATCCTTCAGCCTCAGCCTTACAAGTAGCTGGAACTACAGGTGCGTGCTACCACGCCCGGCTTATTTTTTGATTTATTGTAGAGATGAGGTCTCGCCTGCCCAGGCGGGTCTCAAACCTGCGGGCTCAGGCAATCCACTCACCTCAGCCTCCCAAAGGCGTGGTATTACAGGCTGAGCCACCGAACCCAGCTCCGACTGAACTTTTTAATAGGATTCCTAAATTCAAGGGCCGTGGGCTCCGCCAAACGTTTACAAACTTTGTTCCTGGGTCCCTCGCCAGCGCTGCTTGCCCGGGGCGCCTTCCGCCCAGTGTGCAAAACGTGGCCCCACTGAGAGACCCAAGAGATTAAAAAGAAACTCTAAGAGAACTATTACTATATGAATTCCTACCCCATGTTCACTGTATTTGTTTGCAGTGTTTGTACTTAGAATTTTGTTAAGTTTAATTTTTGTTTGTCTCATAAAATAACCGATTGCTTCCGCAACTGCTGCTAGCAGTATGTGAATGTCAAGTAATAAACCCCTCCTGGTCATTCCTTTGCTTAGCCTGCCTGCTTGCTAAACCTAGCTTATCTGACATTCCACTCTGCTCATTTAGCAGCTCCCCCGTCAATCACAGGTAGCTGAGCGGACCAGACCAATCCCAAGTGCCCCCGTACCCATTTGGAGAAATTACCCTATCATGTAAAAACAAGTTTAAAGTTCTTTCCCCTCCCTCTGTAATGATGTATAAAAACTGCTTGCCATGCTGGATCGGGGCTCTTGTCCCTGAAGCTGCTGCTTCGGGCGTGACCCCAGACTCGAGCCTGAATAAAGACCCTTGTGTGTTTGCATCAGAGCTGGCTCTTTGTTGGTCTCTCGGATTCTGAAATTTGGGCTTAACACCCCAAGCCAAGAAAACAGTGGGAGTGAGGGTAAGGAGAAGACAGGTTGAATCCCAGAGGCAGAAAGGCCCATCCGGAGACGCCCAGGAATTCTGTTATCTTCCAGGACAACGGGATTGCCAGGGCTGCCGGAGCTTTAAGGTCTCTGTGTTCTGGGTTTGCCAACATTCCAGAAAGGGATTTGACCAAGATCTCAAGTTTGCAGAAATCAGGAAAGGGCTGAGACGTTTCCGGTTCCGGGAACAAACACCTGAGTCCAAGCTGCCTCCAGGGCCCGGGGGTCTCAAGTGATGCAAACCGCAATCTGCGTCCCCACTGTGAAGAAAAAAATATATTTTTAAGTCACTTTTATTATGGGACATGCCTGAGAGGTTTGCATGGACTTGTGGCTTCAACATACCAAAGGCAAAGTTAAATATTTGCTCTAGTTAGGTTTTTTTTCCCCCCTCTTGCTTACATAATTGACCCACATTTCAAAGAAGTCTTTAAAAACACTTAGGTTAAAAAATAGTGACCTGGGCTCGGCGAC
>NW_007238947.1:0-1031 GCF_000164805.1 Carlito syrichta
CGTCATTTTGCCCTGCAAGATCCTGCCTGGCCCCTTTTCTCCTGTTTTAGGGATTATTATTATTTGACGGATTGCCTCCATTATTCGTTCAACAAATATTTTACCAAGCCTCATACTGAAGAAAGCGGAGGGCCGGGCTCGGTGGCTCAGCCTGTAATCCCGCACCTTGGGAGGCTGAGGTGAGTGGACTGCCTAAGCCCGCGGGTTCGAGACCCGCCTGAGCAACTTGGTGAGACCTCATCTCTACAATAAATAAAAAAAAAACTAGCCGGGCGTGGTAAAGCACGCCTGTAGTTCTGGCTACTTGGAAGGCTGAGGCGGAAGGATCGCCAGAGCCCAGCAGGTCGAGGCTGCGGTGTGCGGTGGTCAGGAGTGTCACTGCCCTCCAGCCTGGACGACAGAGTGAGACTTCAACTCAAAAAAATTAAAAAAGAAAGAGGAGGAAAGAAGTTTGAAGTTTGCGTATGGCAACTGCCCTCAAGGAGTTCCAATATTTACTTCATGTGTGTCCTGAAATATTCAGGCCCCAAACACCATTTATGGCTCACACATTTGATCGATTGGTGGGGGTGGGGGGCGGGAAATCGACAGGGCTTGGAGCTGGGCCCAGAGGCTCAGGACAGGCTCTTAAAGGCTCCAGCAGCCCTGGCAATCCCGTTGTCCTGGAAGATAACAGAATTCCTGGGCGTCTCCGGATGGGCCTTTCTGCCTCTGGGATTCAACCTGTCTTCTCCCCACCCTCACTCCCACTGTTTTCTTGGCTTGGGGTGTTAAACCCAAATTTCAGAATCCGAGAGACCAACAAAGAGCCAGCTCTGATGCAAACACACAAGTCTTTATTCAGGCTCGAGTCTGGGCTCACGTCCGAAGCAGCAGCTTCAGGAACGAGAGCCCCGATCCAGCACGGCAAGCAGTTTTTATACATCATTACGGAGGGAGGGGAAAGAACTTAAAACTTGTTTTTACATGATAGGGTAATTTCTCCAAATGGGTACGGGGGCACTTGGGATTGGTCTGGTCCACTCAGCTAC
>NW_007238948.1:0-803 GCF_000164805.1 Carlito syrichta
AACAATCTAGGGAAATGAAATCCTCATATATATGCTACAGCACAGACTTTTCCCAAGAATGTATAAGGAATCTGGGTGACATGTGTTCTCAATCCCCAAAAAACTACACGGCGTCTTCCTAAGGGCTAAACAAGCATCATAGTTTCAATGCATTTATGTTGGTAAAGGAGTACTCATAAACAGGCAACTGCACCACTGCTGCTAAAAATAAAGAATCTGCGTTATACGTGCCCTCAGTCTTGAAAATCAATAGGGCATCTTGCTGACGGCTAATGAAGAATCAGGGATTTGAGGCATGAATGTGGGTAATAGCAGTCCTCATATACAGGAAACTACATGGCCTCTTGCTAGGAAAAAGGACTAAATCTGTTTTCCACGGTTCCTCTATCAAAAAATCTACATGGCGTCTTCCTAAGGGCTGAACAAGAATCAGGTTTTCGAAAGAGGAATCTAGGGAAAGAATGTCCTCATATGTAGGACACTACATGACTTCTAACTAAGGAAGAATAAAGAGTCGTTCTTGTTCGATTCCTCAATCCAAAAAATTCCCAGGTATTCTGGTATGGGACAAACAAAAAACAGAGCTTTGAGCTCCCTAAATGTTTGTGAGCAATTAAGCATGCAGATATTACAAATTGGTCATTTCAGGACTCCAGCAACATTCTGGTCCTCTTGAAAGTTGTAACGAGTATCAGGCACTCCAATCCGTTAGGATCCTCGGAAAAACTAAGGCCAGATTCCAGGACAAAAAGAATCTTTCTTGCCATATTTGGATGATTTTTCTGGACTTAAGGTGAATCCTG
>NW_007238949.1:0-810 GCF_000164805.1 Carlito syrichta
TTACCTAACTCGTAGACCCACAAGTTAGGTGACCTAACTTGCCAGCTGACCAATTGGCAGACTAGGCGGCCAATATTATAGCTTACTTAAATAGTTGGCAGTCTAGTCGGCCAACCGGTTAGCTTACTTAACTTGTCAGACGGCGATTGAGCTCACAGATGAGCTGCCTTAACTAGTCAGCTGGCGAGTGAGCTGAATGGCCAGCTGACAACTCATCAGACGGCTAGTGAACTGACTGGTCAGCTGACTTTACTCGACTAGCGAGTGAGTTGAATGGTCAGAAGAGTTAACTAGGCAGCTGGCGAATGAGCTGACCAGTGAGCTGATTTAACTAGTTCGCCGGCGAGTGAACTGACATGTGAGCTGCCTTAACTAGTCAGCAGGCGAGCAAGTCGACCAGTGAGCTGATTTAACTACTCAGCTGGCGAGCAAGCTGACTGGTTAGCTGACCTGTTGGCCTGTGAGATAGCCGGCAATTTAGTTGAACTGTTGTTGGCGAGTGAGCTGACTAGTTTGCTGACCACTTTGCAGGAGAGCGAGCTGACTAATTACCTGACCTGATGGAAGCAAGCGATCTCACTAGTTAGCTGAACAGATAGCTGAGCTGCTAGCTGACTAGTTAGCAAAGTAACAATCTGATTTGATAGCTGACCTAACTAGCTAGCCGATTAGCTAGCTGGTTATCTAGCTGACATAACTAGTTAGCAAACAAGCTTTGTAACTCTCTAGCATGCTGACTTCACTATCTAGCTGAATAGTTAGTTGAGTTGCTAGCTGACTTAACTAGCCAGCTGGCTAGCTAGCTGACTT
>NW_007238950.1:0-1573 GCF_000164805.1 Carlito syrichta
CCTTACTACATAGCTAGCCCAGCTGGATATCCAGCTGAGTTACCTAAGTGACTTATCTAGCTAGCCACCTGTCTAGCCAGCTGACTTAACTGGCAAGCTACGTAGCTAGTCAGCTGCCTTCTCAGCTGACTTAACTAGGTGACCTAACTAGCTAGCCAGCTGGATAGACAGCTGACATAACTAGCTAGCTACCTAGATAGCAAGCTGGCTAGCCAACTGTCTTAACTAGCTGTCTTAACTAGCTAGCCAGCTGGCTAGACAGCTGATTTAATTGCCTAATTACCTAGCTAGGCAACTGACATAACTAGCTGAAATAACTAGTGAGCCAGCTGTCTACCCATCTGATGGAACCAGCTTTTTAACTAGCTAGCCAACAGGCTAGACAACTGACTTCACCAACTGACTTAACTAGCTAGATAGCTGGTTAGCCAGCTGAATAAACTAGTTGAATTGACCAGCTGGCCCACTGGCTAGCCAGCTGACTTAATTTCCTAGCTAAGTAGCAAGCCAGCAGCCTTGTCAGTTAACTTTACTAGCTGACTTAACGAAGTAACTAGCTGGATAGCCAGTAGACTTAACTAGCTACCTACCTAGCTTGACAGATTGAGAGCCAGCTGACTTCACTAGCTGGCATAAAAATGTAGCCTGATGGCAGCCAGCACACTTAACTAGCTACCTACCTACATAGTCCTCTGGCTTGCTATCAGATTTAACTACCTAACTACCTAGCTAACATTCCTTCGAGCTGACTTAACGTGATTTAACAAGCTAGCCAGCTGGCTAACCATCAGATTTAACTAGCTAGGTACCCTGCTAGCTAACTAGCTAGCCGACTGACTTAACTAACAGACTTAACTAGCTAGATACCTAGATAACCAGCTGACTTAACTAGCTGCTTAACTAGCTAGCTACCTAGCTAGCCAGTGGTCTAGTCAGCTGACTTAACCCACTGAATTAACTAGCAAGCCAGCTGACTGGCCAGCTGAATTGACTAGCTGATTAATCAGCTAGCCAGCTGGACAGCTAGCTGACTTAGTTAGCTACATAGCTAGCCTGCTGGGAAGCCAGCTAAATTAGCTAGCTGACATAAATAGCTAGCCAACTGGCTAGCCAGCTGACTTAACTAGATTCCTACCTAGCAAACCAGTTGGCTAGCCAGCTGACATCAGTAGTTGACTTAACCTGCTAGCCAGCTGGCTAGCCAGCTGACTCAACTAGCTGAATTAACTAGTTAGCCAGCTGACATAACTAGCTTTCTAGCTAGCTATCTAGCTGGATAGCCAGCTGATTTACCTGGCTGACATAATTTGTTTGCCAGCTGACTAGTCAACTGACTTAACTTGATCGCTACCTAGCTAGCCAGCTGTCTAGCCAGCTAACTTAACTAGCTGGCTACATATCTAGCCAGCTGACCAGCTAACTGACTTACCTAGCTGACTTAAGCTAAAAAACTTGCTAGCCACCTCTCTTAAATTGCTAGCTATCATTGTAGCATGCAGGGTAGCCAACTTACTTAACTAGCTGACTGGGACAGCTATCCTGCTGGCTAACAATCTGACTTATATAGCTAGCT
>NW_007238951.1:0-714 GCF_000164805.1 Carlito syrichta
TAGTTAGCTTACTTGATGGAAAGTGAGTGAGCCCACCAATTAGCTGACCAGCTAGCTGATATGCTAGCCGACTAGATAGCTAAGTAACTAGCTGATTTGCTAGTTGACTTAACTAGCTTGCTGACTAGCTAGCTGACTTAACAAGATAGCTGGATAGCTAACTGAATTAACTAGCTGAGGAGGTAGTTGGCTGGCTAGCAGGCTAGCCAGCTTACTTAAATAGCTAGCTGCCTGGTTGGCTAGATGACTAGCCATATGGCTTAACTGGCTAGTTACCTGGATTGCTAGCTGGCTAGGCAGCTAGTTAGCTTGCTATCAGGCTGGCAATCTAGTTAGCCAGCCAGCTTAAAAAGCCAGCCACCCTGCTGGTCAGCCAGCTAGCCAGCTGGTTTAACTAGGTGGCAACCTACACGAGCAGCCTGCTAATCAGCGGGCTTAACTTGCCAGACACCTAGCTAGCCAGTCAGCTAACCAGCTGACTTAACTACCTGACATAACTAGATAGCCACCCAGCTAGCCAGCTGGCTTAACTTGTAGCCACCTAGCAAGACAGCCAGCTAAAAAGCTCACTTAACTCACTGAATTACCTAGCTAGCCAGCCCTCTAGCCAGCTGACTTAAGGAGCTAGCTACCTACATAGCCAGGTGGCTAGCCAGCTGACTTAACTAGCTGACATAACCAGCTAGCCAGCTGGTTAGCAGCTGACTAAACTGG
>NW_007238952.1:0-13791 GCF_000164805.1 Carlito syrichta
ATTCTTTTTATCTCTCCATTATTGTTTTGATATCTACATTTGCAGTTTGAGACCCTTCATTCTGGGGGTTTTTCATTGTTTGCATTCCAAAGTCAGTTTTCTCAGTGTCTGCTCTCCCAGGCGTCTGGGAGAGACCCATACTCTTCTTTTGGTTTTTCTTCATTTCTGTAGATTTTTCTCCCTCTCCCCCTTTCCCTCTCCCTCTTCAATTCTGTTTTTGAGGAAAGGTGGGGTTGCTTTTATTTCTCTTCTGCAATGACCTGTTCTTCCTTATGAGGGTCTTCTGGCTTTGTTCACTTTTCCCTCTGCTTTGCAGTCTGTCTATTCAGCAGTATGCAGTCTTGGTCCTTATAATCTCACCCAATACACGCTGTGTGTCTCTGAGTCGCTGTGGAGGTCTTTGTGTTCTGGGTTTGCCAACATTCCAGAAAGGGATTTCTTAAAAATTTTTAAAAAAGAAATTGGAGAAATCATACAGGGAGTGGTGAGGTGGTGTTAGTGATCAGAATGGAAATCACATTTCTTTTGGTTACCATTTATAATCTATACTTTTGAAATTCTTCAGGGAACTGGAAAATAGAAAGAGGCTTTGTGACGTGGAAATATTCAATGTTGATGAGGAATGATTGACAAATACAGATTCATCTTACATATATGCTTTCTCATTTGATATTTAAAATTTTATGAGACAGATATTATTCTCAATTTATAGATAGGAAAATGAGTGTCAGAGATGTTAGCTAACTTACCTAAAGCTAATCAGTATTAACGTGCAGAGATGAAATTCAAGCATGAATTTCTAAGTCCCTACAGGGAGTACTTTTTTGAGGAAACCATCCTGGGAAGAAAACTTTTACTTAATCAAGGTGAGAATTACTCTGCAGTGGGTTGGAACTCAGAGGGGAACCTAAAGAAAATTGCAGTAGCAGCCCAGACAGACACATCTGGAGGTGGCTTTTACTCTCTCTGATGTTTTCAAGCATTTCACCCATGGAATAACTCTCACTGGTCCTGGAGACAGTTCCTCCTCCCAGAATTCAAGTTCGTTTCTAATTCTGGAGCCTCTCTCTCCCTCCTGTGGGTCAGAAGGCAAAGCTCCTGAGGGTGCCCCTGTGTGATCTCATCAAGGCAGTGCTGAGTGCCATGAGAGCCCATGCCATTCTGATCCCTCGCCTGCCCTTGCTGCTTCATAATGGTGGAACCTGTGGATACAGCAGGTATGAGAGATGTATTGGGTGGGGCAGGCTTCCCAGGGCCCTGTAAAGCAGTCCTGCTTTTGTAGTGAGCCATGCTGGGTAGGGATATTGAAATAACTTTCTGCATTCACTCCTTTCTATTCTCATGATCTGTGTGTGTGTGTGTGTGTGTGTGTGAATACATCCTTCCACTTATCTGGATATAAACACCCAACCATCTCAAATACAGAGTTTGCCATCTTGTGAATAAAGAGAGAAATCACATTGACATAAAAATTCCATGGATCCAGAGGATCAGACAAGAGAGCATCCAAGGGAAGAAAAAGTGAAGAGTTGAAAAAAAAAGCACACAGATGAGACACACTCATAATGATAGCATGCAATGCTATAATAAATAAGGCAAGAAGAAAGTAAGATTATATATGAATAGTCTATCAATTCCTGCCAACAGAATAGGTTTAATTTTTGTTGGCTAAGAACTTACTCTGTATTGGATATGAGACATTAAGATTTTCTTTTACCTTTTCTCATGTAATACTCATGCAAATCTAGAGAAGGAGACAGTTCTAAAGATTAAATTATGTACAAGTTTGTTCAGCTCTGAGTATCAGAATCAGGATTCTAACCCAAGTTTTTCTGATTTCCAAGTCCAGGACACATTCCACTTTTACATGCAAACTGGAAACAAATGGAGTGAAATTGAGATCTTATGGAAGGTAAATGGTACAGAAAAATGGTTGAATCATGTATATCTCTGCATCTGCCTTGTCTGAATTTATTAGAGCTGCTATATAGCAAAATACTATAAACTGAGTAGCTTACTAAAAAACAGAAATTTATTTCTCATAGTTCTGGAGGCTGAGAAGTCCAACATTGAGGTGCTTGCAGATTCATGTCTGGTGAGGTCCTGCTTTCCGGTTCACAGATGACACTTGTCACTGTGTCCTCACATGGCGGAAAGGACCAGGCAGCTCTCAGGCTTCTTTTACAAGGGGGTTAAACCCATTTATGAGGGCTCCTCCCTCATTCCCTAACGCTTTTCCAAAGGCCCCACTTTTGAAAACCACCACATTGGTGACTAGTTTTAACATATGAATTTGGGGAAAGGGGACACAAACATTCAGTCCATAACATTCCTTGACACTAGACATGGCTTAATGACACTGCTTAGTCATCAATTTTTGTTTATTTCTCTTTATACTTCCCAGTGTCGTACACTAAAATTACTTCCAGAATCTCTGTCTGCTCTCTTTCAGGTCTCTCTCTAGTTTTCCAAGGCCCTTGGAATTTAATTCTACTCACTGAGAAAGCATTAAATGTGTACAATGTGATGGCCATTGATGCACCAAAGGACACAAATTTAACCACAGTTTAGAAGGAAAAAAGGACAAGAGATGGAATTAGATCTCGAACTTTGTGTCTACTTTGGGTTTGGTTGACAGGCACATAATGAAATTTATTCACTTATTCGATAAATTTTTGTTGAATATATGCTAAGTACTAGCTATTGTTCTTTTTGCTAGGGTTATAGCCACAAATATGATAAGATTTATATTCTACATATAGTCTGAATTCTAGTTGGAGCAGCTAGACAATAAGCAAATATAGTATGTCAGGTGACTGTAAGGAGCTGGTGGAAAAAAAAGGCAGCGAATGCTGAGGGAGTTGCTATTTTAGGTAGAGTGTTTGGAGGAGACCTTTATGAGGAAATATCACATGAGCAGAGAACTGAATGAAGAGAGAGTGAGCTACATGCTTGTCTGGGAAAAGAGCATTCTAGTAGAGGGAACAGCCAATATCAAGGCCCTCATGTGGATACATGCTTAGTGTATTCAAGGAATGGCAAAGAATCTTGTATGATTGGAGCTCAATGAGCAAGTGAGGGAGCGTTAGAGATGAGGTCAGAGAGATATCAGGGGGACAGAATAATTTAGGACTTTAAGGCCAATTGCAAAAGTGTGGGGTTTTAATATTTTTAATGATTAATAGGGGAAAGCATGTGAGGATTTTGAACAGAGAAGTGAAATGTTCTGACCTGTTTTCAAAAGATCTCTCGAGGGGATATATAGAGACCAGATTATAGGGCAGAAGTCATCAGAGGGAGGGAACGGCAGGGGGCTTCAGTAGAATTTCAGAAGAAAGAAGCTGGTATGCTGGACCACGTTCATGTCAGTAGGAGTGTTGAGAATGTTTGGAGCTAAAATTTGAAGTTAAAGCTAGCTGAATTTCCAGGCAGTTTGGATATTGGGTGTGATATGAACCATAAAGAAGACTCCAGCAATTTTGACTGAGCAGCTGAAATATAGGCTAATCAGTTACCGAGGGACTGAAAACTGGGAGTGGAGATAAGGAGTTCAATTTGGGGCATGTTAACCATGAGCTGTCTATTAGATAAACAAGTGGAAATACTGGCACTTGGATATGTAAGTCTGGAGATGAAAGAGCAGGCCAGGGTAGAATTATGCCTGAGAATATGTAAAGCTGGGAAGCACTAGCTATGGTCATAGAATTAACATAGAATTAACTGACAAAGTGAATGCTGTTAGAGAAAAGAAGTGGTCAAGGACTGATTCTTGGAGGATAAATATAGTACTTAATCATCAGGAAGTTGGAAGAAACCAACAAAGGACCAAAAGAATAACTGTGAGTTGCCAGCAGTATACAAGAACTACACAACACACATACTTCAAAAAGGGAGGCATCTGTGTCACCACAGTGAACCCAACCTGTCCTGACACCCCAGGGACTAGAATCTGAGATCATACAAGGAAAGCTCTCCTACCATCAATGGGTGTTGGTTTCTCACGGGTAGACATAGGTATCTGCTGCCACACAGCTTTCAGAAACTAGTAACATGGCAGGGGAAGAAGATTAGGATCAAAGCCTGGAAGGAATTTGAACTGAATCTATTTGAGACACCTTCTCAAGAAAACCTAAAATAATTCGGGGTTAGCATGAAGGAACCTATAATTAAGTCACTGGGGACTTAATTTCAGGATGAAACAGAAGTGTGATTAAACCCTGAAATTGTAAATAGAAAGAGATATTTTATTATTTAAATCATTTAAATTTTCTGCACTTAAAAAACTTTAATAGAGAATGTCAAAAAGAGATAGTCTGAAAAAAAGATTTGCAAACCTATAAAAGGAAACAGTTAAATTTTTTTGTTTTGTTTTATTTTTACTATACCAAAAGTTCTATGCAGGGGGAAAAAATGACCAGAATGAAAAATAAACAAAGGATAGCAATATAGGGCTATGGAAAAAGACACATAAATGGCCAATCAATAAGGTAGACAGATTTTAAGATATAAATTTCCTTTATAATTTAAAAAGGCTAATTTAAACAATGAGATATCATTTGTCAACTTTCAATTACAAATACTAAAAAGATTGATAATATTCACTTTTGTCAAGAGTACAGAGAAACAGAAACTCTCATACATAGTTTCTTGACATGTATAGTGACCCTTTTTTTAATGATATAACTTGTCAATATCAATAAAATTAAAGAAAATTTTAAATTTTATAATAATTTTAAATTTACAGAAAAATTAAGACCATAGTAGAGAGAATTTCCAAACACCCACACTCAGTTTCCCTTATTATTAACATCTTACTTTATTATGCTATATTTGTCACAATTAATTAATGAAAAAATATTGATACATTGTTATTATTATTAACTAAGGCTATGACTTCACACAGATTTCCTTAGTTTTCACCCTAATGTGACTCCTCTGTTCATCTAGGATATCATATCACATTTAGCCATCACTTCTTCATAGGCTCCCCTTGGCTATGACAGTTTCTCCATTTGCTTTTTTGTTTTTGATGACCTTAACAGTTGTGAAAAGTGCTAGCTAGGTATTTTGTAAAATGATTCTCATTTGGGATTGCTTGCTGTTTTTCTCATGTCTCAATTGGTGTTATATGTCCTTGGGAGGAAAACCAAAGAGACAAAATGCCATTATTATAACATCATACATTAAGAGTACAAACTCTCGACTTGACTTCTTATTGTTGATGTTAATCTTGATCACCTGGTAAAGACAGTGCTTGTCAGGTTTCACCTCACATATTTTTTCCCTTTCTTTTTTTAATTTTTTAATTTTTAATTTTAAAAATGTGGGGTAAAATTCAGGGTTAGGTATCCAAATGTTCATTATTCTTTTTTCCACTTTCTATACTGAACTCTTTGGAAGGAAGTCACTATGGGCAAACCACATTTAACAAGTGGAGAGGTTTGCTCCAATTCCTTGATGGTAGATCATCTGTATAAATTATTTGGAATTCTACGTGAAAGATTTTTGTCTTTTTATCCACTTAGTTTTTTAATAACTTATGTCAGTATGGATTTAGAGATCTGTATTTTATATGTTCAGTTGCCATCTAATACTACTTTATATTGTTGCTCAAACTGATCTAGGGTTTTCTTTGGGAGCTTTCTTAATTGGTTCAAGGTGCCTTTGACATACCCCATCATTTTACTTAAAAAAAAATTCCTATTTTCTAGCACTACAAGATGCTCTAAACTCATCTTGTATATTTACTGCCCCAGTCTTAGAATCAGCCATTTCTCCAAGAAGCCCTGGCTTCTTTAATTAGGAAATGATTACTGTAAATGGGATCGTATTCTTAATCTGATTCTCAGTTTGACTGATTGCTGTTGTATAGACATACTACTCATTTTTGAATGTTGGTTTTTTTTATCCCAACACTTTACTGAAGTAACTTATCAGGTGAAGGAGTCTTTTGCTGAAATCTTTAGGGTTTTCTAGATATAGAATCCTATCATCTGCAAAGAGAGATCATTTAACTTCCTCATTTTCTGTTTTGATACCTTGTATTTTTTTCCCTTGCCTGATTGCTCTGTCTAGGACTTCCAGTGCTGTGTTAAAATAAAAGGGTGAAAGTGGGCAACCTTCTCTTGTTCCAATTCTTTGGGAGAATGCCTCCAACTGCTGCCCATTCAGTATGGTATTGGCTGTAGGTTTGTCATAGATGGCTCTTATTATTTATGCCCTTTTGATACCTAAATTGTTGAAGATTTTTATCATTAAAGGATGTTGGATTTTATCTGATGTTTTTTCTGCATCTATGCAGATAATCATGTGATTCTTGTTTTTAATTCTCTTTATGTTGTCTATTGATTTGTATATGTTGAATCAACCTTTCATCCCATGAATAAAAGCCCACCTGTTCATAGTGAATGATCTTTCTGAGTGCTGCTGGATGTGGTTTGCTAGCATTTTGTTGAAGATTTTTATGTTCATTAGGGATAGCAGTCTGTAGTTATCTTTCCTTGCTATATCTTTTCCAGATTTTGGTAGGATGATATTGGCTTCATAAAATGAGTGAGAAAGGAGTTCCTCTTCCTCTTCTATTTTTTGGAATAGTTTAAGTAGAATTGCCACTAGCTCTTCCTTGTACATCTGGTAGAATTTAGCTGTGAAAATCCATCAGGTCTGGGACTTTTTTTTTGGTAGATTAATGTTTTGTTACTGATACAAATTCAAGCTTGTTATTAATCTGTTCAGGTTTCAACTTCCTGTTTCAATCTTGGGAGGTTGAGTGTTTCCAGGAATTTATTCACTTCTTCTAGATTGCCTAGCTTACATGCATACAGATGTTTTTAATAATTTCTAAGAATCTTTTGTATTTCTTTGGGATTGTAATGTCAGCTTTTTCATTTCGGATTATATTTATTTGGATTCTCTCTGTGTAATTTTGCCAGTGGTCTGTCAATCTTCTGTATCCTTTTAAAGAACCAGCTTTTCAATTCATTACAGGAGAAAATATTTGCAAACTATACATCTGATAAAGGCCTAATATTTTAGAATTCATAAATGAATTGACAGAAAAAAGTAGCCCAATTTACAAATGGGAAAAGGACATGAACACTTCTCAAAAGAAGACACACAAGCAACCAACAAGCATATTAAAAAATGTTCAACTCACTAATTATCAGAGAAATGCAACTCAAAACCTCCATGAGACACCATCTCACACCAGTCAGAATGGCTATTATTAAGTCAAGAAACAATAGATGCTGCCAAGGTTGCAGAAAAAAGAAAATGTTCCTACACCATTGGTGATAATGTAAACTAGTTCAGCCACTGTGGGAAGCAGTCCAGAGGTTTCTGAAAGAACTAAAAATGCGTTTCCCATTTGACCCAGAAATCCCACTACTGGGTATATACCCCAAAGAGTATAAATCATTCTGCCAAAAAGACATTTGCACTCATATGTTTATTGCAGTGCTATTCACAATAGCCAAAACATGAAATGAACCTGGGTGCACATCAACAAGAGGCTGGACAAGGGAAATGTGGCAATATACCCCATGGAATACTATAAAAGCATATTATTTGGAACAACATAGATGCCTGTCTTTGCATTCTAACAATGCCTTTCAAAGAGAAGGCATTTTTAATAGAATCCAATTTATCAGTGTTTTCTTTCATAGATTGTTCCTTTGTTTTTTTGGGGGGGTAGTCTAACAATGTATCACCAAACTCACTTTAAATGGCTTTACTCCTTTGTAAAAAATAACTTGACTGTATTTGTGTTGGTCTATTTCTAGCCTCTCTGTTCTGTTCCATTTATCCTTGTGCCTATTATTTGCCAATGCCATACTGTTTTGATTATTGTAGTTTTATAATAAGTCTTGAAATCAAGCAAAGTGAGTTCTTTAGTTTTGTTTTTCTTTAGTATTGTGTTGGCTATTCTGGGTTTTTGGCCTTTCTCCATATGATTTGAAATCAGTTTGCCAATATCTGTGAAATAACTTGTTGGAATTGTATTGATATCACGTTGCATTCATAAATCAAATAGAGAAAAATTAATATTTTAACAATACTGACTCTTGTAATTCATTAGCATAACATGATTTCCATTACTTCAATCTTTACTTTATTTCCTCAGTGTTTTGTAATTTCCCACATACAGATTCAGTACAAGTGATGTTAGATTTATACCAAAATATTTTATTTCTTGATGGCTTTGTAAATGACTTTTTTTTAAATTTTCAAATTTCAAGTGTTCATTGCTGGTAAATAGAAAAGCAATTACCATTTTTATTGACCTTATATTTTTCAAACTCGCTGTACTCACTCATTAGTTGTGGAAGATTTTTATAGATTTTTCAACATAGACAATTATGTTGCCTACAAATAGATAGTTTTATTCCGTCTTTTTCAATTTGCATACATTTTATTTCTCTTTCTTGTCTTACTATATTAGCTAGGATTTCAAATACAATATGTAGTAAGAATGTGAGAGATAGCATCCTTACCTTATTCTCAATCTCAGGATAATGCCCTATCTCTCACTGTTGGTGTAGATATTTTGAAAAGATATTCTTCATCAAGTTGAGAAAGTTTCTGTCTATTCCTTGTCTGCTAGAGATTTTATCATGAATAGATGGTGGAGTTTTGCAATTTATTTGCGCAAGAATTGATATGATCATATTATTTTTCTTAGTTAGCCTGTTAATATGATAGATTTATTTGATTGATTTTTGAATGTTGAACCAGTCTTGCATACTTGAAATAAACTCCAAATTGTCCTATTGTATAATTCTTTCATACACCTTTGGATTCAATTTATTGATATTTTATTGAGGATTTTAAAAATCTGTGTTCATGAGAGATATTACTTTGTAGATTTTCTTTCTATGATATCTTTGTCTGGTTGTATTATTAGAGTAAGTCTAGCTTTATAGAATAAGTTAAGAAGCATTCTCTGTGATTCTATTTCCTGGAAGAGCTCTTGAGGATTAGTATTATTTCTTTCTTATATGGTAGAATTCACCATTAAAAATGTCTGGGATAAATATTTCCTTTTTGGAAAATAATTATTTATTATTGATTCAAGACCTTTGGATAATATAAAGATATTTCAGTTATTTATTTCTCTTTGTGTGAGTTTTGGTAATTTGTGCCTTTTAATGAATTGATACACTTCTAATTTGAGAGCAGAGAGTTGCTTTTAGTGTTCCTATGTTATTCTTGCCTTCTCTTTCAATTTTTTATGTTGGAAGTTTATCTCTTCTTTCTCTGTTTTCTTGATTATCGTGGCTAGAAGATCCACCCTGTTATTGATCCAGCTTTTGGTTTGTTGAGTTTCCCTATTATTTTCAATGTCATTGATTTTTTGCTCTAATTATTATTTTCCTTTTATATGCTTGCTTTAGGCTAAGCTTTTCTTCTTTCTCTTGCTTCCAAGATGGAAGTTTAGAATGTTAATTTGTGATTTTTTTCTAATATAGGTACTTAATGCTATAATTTCCCTTCAAAAACTGAAACAATCCACAAATTTTGTTAAGTTGCATTTTTATTTTTATTCAGTTCAAATATTTTTAAATTTACCTTGAGACTTCCTTTTTAACTTTTTGATTGTTTGGAAGTGTGTTGTTTAAAATTCAATTATTTGGAAACTTTCTATTTTTGATTTCTTACCTAACTCCACTGTGGTGTAAGAATATACCTGGCATAACGTCTCTTCTTTTAAATGTCTTAAGGAGGCCCAGAATATGATCTCTCTTAGTGAAAATTCCATGTGAACTTAAAAATAATGTGCATTTGACTATTTTGGGATGGAGTATTCTACAAATGTCAATTAAATAAAGTTGATCAATAATGCTATTTAGACAATCACATTAAAGAGTTCCCCCAGATCTCTCTCCACCCGCCCATCTTTGTTCTGTGTTGACCTAGAAATAAGAGTCCCTCGACTGCTCTGTGACGTAGTCAGCAGCATGTTTTCCACTGCAAGTTCGAACCCAAGTTGATAACTGTGTGTGTGTGTGTGTGTGTGTGTGTGTGTGTGTGTGTGTGTGTGTATGTGTATGAAATCTCCGAGTTTCTGCGTGGTATCATTTTCTTCTAAGGAACCACTTTTAACTTGAAGGGCAGATATTATACTGGTGACATATTTCCTTGGTTTATGCTTGCAAAAAAAGGTCTCTATTTTTCCTTCACTTTTGAAGAATAATTTTGCTGAATATAGAATTCCAGATTGCTGTAGTTGTTGTTTTAATACTTTAAATATTTCACTTCCTTGTCTTCTTGCATGGTTTCTGATTTTTAAAAAGTCTACTGGATTTTTTTCCTTTTTCCTCTAGGGATAAAATTTCTTTTTCCCTCTGTCTTCTTTCAATATTTTCTTTTTGTCTTTGGTTTTCTGCAGTTGGAATGATATACCTAGGCATAGTGTTTTGTTTTAAATTCTGCTTTCTTTTGTCTATGCTTCCTGATTTGTAATCTGTAGTTTGGTGTCTGTTACTAATTCTGAAAAATCATCAGTCATTATTAGTTCAAATATTTCTTCTGTTCTGTCTTTGTTCTCTTTTTGGTACTGCAATTATGCAAACATCATAGTTTTTGAAATGATCCTACAATTTTTGGATGTCCTCTTCTGGTTTGTTAGTTTATTTGTTATTGTCTTCCCCTTTGCATTTTAGTTTGGAAGGATCTGACTGAGCCATGTTCAAGCTCATTAATTTTTCCTTGCTTGTGTCTAGTCTAATTATAAGGCTATCGAAGATATCTTTCATTTATCTTACAATGGTTTCCAGCATTCTTTTAAATCCTTACTTACAGTTTCCATCTTTCTGCTTGAACCACCATCTGTTCTGTCATGTTGTCTACTTTTTCCATAAGAATCCTTAACGTATCAATCACAGTTATATTAAATTTTTTGTATGAAAATCCTACATGTTCATCATTAATGAATTTGGTTCTGATGATAACTTGAACTTTGCACCTCTTTCCCCCCTTGTCTTCTGGCATGCCTTGTAATTTTTTTTGTTGAAATAAAGGTATTTTGTATCAGGTAATAGGAATAGAGGTAGACCGGGCTCAGTGGCTCAGCCTGTAATCCCAGTGCTTTGGGAGGCCAAGGTAAGTGGATTACCTGAGCCCGCAGGTTCGAGACCCACCTGGGCAACTTGGCGAGACCCCATCTCTACAATAAATCAAAAATTAGCCGGGTGTCGTAGCGCACACCTGTAGTTCCAGCTACTTGGAAGGCTGAGGAGGAAGGATTGCCGGAGCCCAGCAGGTCGAGGCTGCAGTGGCAGCGAGCAGTCGTTGCACTCCAGTCTGGGTGACAGAGTGAAACTACAACTCAAAAAGAAAAAAAAGAATGGAGGTAAATAGATCTATATTGCAAAGAAAAAGGTAAATCTGCTTAGAAGTGGGCTTTGTTTAAAATTTACTTAGTTCTTGAGTGTCAGAGGCTTTAAATTCCTCTGCTCTTGTTTTTATCTCCCTTTGTTTTCATTTTTACTTTGGCCTTTCCTAAGCACTCCTTCTCAGACAAAGCCTGTGTTATCTGTATCTTTTAACTATAATCTACTATTATTTTGTTGAAATACTTTGGTGGCGTGGGTGGTGAGGTATGGGTAAGGGATGAATTCTATAGTCTTCCAATTTTAATCTGTCTTTAGTAGGCTTATGTTTTGGGGCTGTGACATTCACAGATATTTCTCCTGTTGTATAATTTTCATGCCCTGGCTACAGTTTTCCCAATCTATTTGCCAAAATGTCAAAGCCTCTTTTCTAAATGTTTTTCCCATTTAGGGGAGACAACAAAATTACAGAAACTTATAGTAGAAAAAGTTTATTTCCCCCATTTAGAATAAAGTTTTTGCCCTTCCCTGGAAGTTAGGCCTTCCTTATGGAAGAATTTCTGATTATATTTCACAATAATTATCTTTTCTTTCCTCTGAAAGAAACCATGGGGAGCCCTAATGGAGTTCCTGGAGTTAAATCCCACAAAAATGTGGGGTCATCCTTCAAGACCACAGTGTTCAGAAATTTTTCATTTTCACATTATCCTATAATCAACCTCCAGAAATTCATTGCAACTACCACATAAGTTTTCCTGTGGTCATGACTCCAGTAGCATCTATCAGGGCTATGTCTCTCTGGATGGGCCCATCTCTACAAATTTTGGATTAGTATTTTACCCTGTCTCCATTCTCTGACAGGTCCAAGAAAAGGTCTTAATTTTACATTTTTCCAGCTTTTTCTGGAAGAACCAGGCTAATGACTTCCAAAATCTTTTTTTTTGTTTGTTTTATATTAATCAATATTTTTTATTATGGTTTTGTGGGGTACAGTTAAGGGTTAGGTATACAATTACGTTTCATTCAGGCACCCTGTTGATAAGAGGTGTTTTCCCATCCCCAGACAGATGTTTGCTACTGTTAATCCCATCCCTCTACCCCCCCATAGTTTCCCAGTACCGTCAGTCATTTTCTTATACTATTACAATGGATGTTCAAGGTTCATTATATGAGTGAGAACATGTGATACTCGGATCTTTGATTCTGTGAGAGGTCACTCAGTATTATAGACTCTAGTTCCATCCAGGTTGCTGTGAAATTCATGATTTTGTTCTTTTTTATGGCTGCGTAGTATTCCATCGTGTATATGTACCACAATTTTTTAATCCAGTCCTCTTTTGATGGGCAGCATGGTTGTTTCCAGGTTCTTGCTATTGTGAACAATGCTGCGATAAACATACGTGTGCAGGTATCTTTTTTATAGAATGATTTGAGGTCTTCAGGATATATTCCCAGTAGGGGGATTGCAGGGTCATATGGAAGGCCGATTTGTAGAGCTTTTAGGAGTCACCACCCTGCTTTCCACAGAGGATACACTAATTTACAGTCCCACCAACAGTGTAGAAGTGTTCCCTTTTCACCACACCCTCTCTAGCAGCTGTTATTTTTTTGAGTTGTTGATAATTGCCATTCTGACTGGAGTTAGGTGGTATCTCAGTGTGGTTTTGATTTGCATCTCCCTGATGATTAGTGAGGTTGAGCATTTCTTCATGTGTTTGTTGGCTGCTCGAATGTCTTCTTTTGTGAAGTGTCTGTTCATATCTTTTGCCCATTTTATAATGGGGTTGTTTGTTTTCTTCTTTTCAGTACGTTTCAGTTCCTTGTAGATCCAGGATGTTAAGCCTTTGTCAGACCTAGAGTTGGCAAATACTTTTTCCCAGTCTGTAGGCTGTCTCCCTGCTCTCTTGATGGTTTCTTTGGCTTTGCAGAAGCTTGTCAGTTTAATAAGGTCCCATTTGTCTATCTTCTCTCTTAAGTCCTGTGGGTTTCGGGTTTTGTACAGGAATTGGATGCCAGTTCCGATTTCCATGAGAGTATTTCCTTCCTTTTCTAAGGTTCTTATGGTTTGAGGTTTTACATTTAGGTCTCTGATCCATTTGGAGTTAACCTTTGTGCATGGGGATAGATAGGGGTCCTGTTTCAATCTTCTGCATGTGGTCAGCCAATTTTCCCAGCACCATTTACTGAATAGGTTCTCCTCTCCCCATTGGTAGGTGGTGGGGGCTTTGTCGAAGATGAGTTGGTTGAGAAATTGAGGTTTTGCTTCTGGAATCTCAATTCTGTTCCATTGATCTATATGCCTGTTCCTGTACCAATACCAAGCTGTTTTGATGATTGTAGCTTTATAGTAAAGTTTGAAGTCTGGTATTGTGATACCACCTGCTTTGTTTTTTTTGCTGAGGATTGTTCTGGCTATTCTTGGATGTTTGTGTTTCCATATGAATTCCTGTGTTGTTTTTGA
>NW_007238952.1:15137-16414 GCF_000164805.1 Carlito syrichta
TTTGTGTTTCTGATTGTGCTTATTTGGTGTTTTTTTCATATTTTCTTGGTCAGTCTAGCTAGGGGACCATCGATCTTGTTTATCCTTTCGAAGAAATAGCTTTTCATTTCATTGATTTTTTTGTATTATCTTTTTTCTTCTATGTCCTGCATTTGGGCTTTTATTTTGGTGATCTGGATTCTTCTGCTGAAATTAGGGTTTTTGTGGTCTTGCTTTTCCAGCTTCTTTAGGTGGCTTGTTAGGTTGTGAATTTCTGTTCCTTCCATTTTCTTCATGTGTGTTTGTAGAGATATAAATTCCCCTCTTACTACAGCTTTCAGGGCATCCCAGAGATTTTGGTAAGATTTTTCTTCATTTTCATTCGTTTCCAGGTATCTTTTGATCCCTGTTTTGATTTCATCATTGACCCAGGAGTTGTTTAGCATCATGCTGTTTAGTGTCCATGTCTTTGTGAGTTTTGGGGGGACTTTGTTGGTGTCAATGTTTATTTTTATTCCACTGTGGTCCGAGAAGGTACATGGTAGAATTTCCTGTTTGTTTATTATTGGTGTAAAGAAATGTGATTGTCTTTTGCACTTTTATTTTATATCCTGAGATTTTGCCAAAGGCCTTTATCAGTGTAAGGAGGTTTTTGACAGATTCTCTTGGGTTTTCAAGGTACACAATCATGTCATCTTCAAAGAGAGATAACTTGACTTCCTCTTTTACTATTTGGGTACCCCTGATTGCCTTCTCTTCTCTGATTGCTCTAGCCAGGACTTCCAATACTATCTTGAACAGGAGGGATAAGAGTTGGCATCCTTGTCTTATTCAAGTTTTCAGGGGAAATGGTTCCAATTTTTGTCCATTTAGGAGTATGCTGGCTATTGGTTTCTCATAGATGGCTTTTACTGTTTTTAGGTATGTTCCCTGTATGCCTAGATGTTCGAGGGTTTTTATCAAGAAGGGGTGCTGGATTTTATCAAAAGCTTTTTCTGTATCTAATGATATAATCATGTGCTTTTTTTTTGACATCTGTTGATGTATTTAATTACATTGATTGTTTTGCGAATGTTGAACCAGCCTTGCTTCCCAGGGATGAAGTCTACTTGGTCATGATGGCTGATTTTTGAGATGTGTTGTTGAATCTGATTTGCTAGTAACTTGTTGAGAATTTTAGCATCTTTGTTCATCAAAGATATCGGCCTGTAGTTCTCTTTCTTTGTTGGTTCTTTACCTGGCTTGGGTATCAATGTGATGTTGTCTTCGGAAGATGATTTGGGGAGCGTTGGGGAGAG
>NW_007238953.1:0-421 GCF_000164805.1 Carlito syrichta
CTGGTCTCAGGACCCTGAGGGCAGAGGAACCATTACTGACTCTTTCTTTTACAGGTGCTTTGGTGTTCTCCTTGAATGTTCCTCCACCAGTGCCCTCCAATGCATATCCCTTGCTGTGGGTCTTGTTTCTCTGTTCATCTACTCCTCTCTGAGACCTAGGGACTGCCATGGGTCACTTGGCACAGACTCTAAGTGTCAGGGTCTCTAACACTCTAAGTGTCAGGGTCTCTTAGCATTCCCCACATAGTTTACATGGGTGAAGTCAATTTTAGATGGCACCCAGCTGATTCGTGGGACCCAGAGCAGATCACAGAAAATAAGCACCTTCAGCTTCCATTGCTGGGAGCCCCAGTCAGAAGGTTGACAGCAACAAATTCAGTCTTTCATGTTTATTGTATCCTAGATGTGTATTAAATACCTG
>NW_007238954.1:0-6856 GCF_000164805.1 Carlito syrichta
GTGTGTGTGTGTGTGTGTGTGTGTGTGTGTGTGTGATCATGTTATTGAATGAACACAATGGGGTGACATAAAAAGTGTATTAATTATATCTCAACAAGACCATTCCTAACCTATATTAGGCCTCTGTGCTTTGCAGAGGAAGCTGCTTCTTCTCTGGGTGGACACAGGCTACAGTTCCTGTTTTGTAAAGGCAAAGGCATCCTTTCCTCCAAGGGGCAGAGCCAGTAAGCAGAGTAGGCTGAATTTCTGTGTCCACTTGCCCCCTTGTGTCATGGAACATGAACATCTGTACCCCATGAACATCTGTTCACAATCCCAATTTCTCACCTTTCAACTTCATCCCCAAAAATCCAATCTTCACCAGCCCGGATGGAAGGATTTGCTGGACACATTAACTTGTCTGGCCCATTTCATTCTTAAGGACTATCTTGTAACTCTAATACGAGGTTTAGTCTAAGACATGAGTAAAACCTCACTTCACTAATCTCAGATCCTCTTCTATCCTCACCATGTGCCTGCCTCAGTTTTGGAGACCTAAAGTTGGAAGGCTGCATGGTCAGCTTTTTCTCTTTTTATTTACATGCTGTTCTTCTCCTGCCTCTCATTCACCGGTTATTTTTATTTTTTCAGGGTCAGGCTCAGTAGAAGAATGGATTGAGGAAGAGGCACTGTCCACAGCTGTGATATTTGTCATCTGGTCTCAGGACCCTGAGGGCAGAGGAACCATTACTGACTCTTTCTTTTACAGGTGCTTTGGTGTTCTCCTTGAATGTTCCTCCACCAGTGCCCTCCAATGCATATCCCTTGCTGTGGGTCTTGTTTCTCTGTTCATCTACTCCTCTCTGAGACCTAGGGACTGCCATGGGTCACTTGGCACAGACTCTAAGTGTCAGGGTCTCTAACACTCTAAGTGTCAGGGTCTCTTAGCATTCCCCACATAGTTTACATGGGTGAAGTCAATTTTAGATGGCACCCAGCTGATTCGTGGGACCCAGAGCAGATCACAGAAAATAAGCACCTTCAGCTTCCATTGCTGGGAGCCCCAGTCAGAAGGTTGACAGCAACAAATTCAGTCTTTCATGTTTATTGTATCCTAGATGTGTATTAAATACCTGTCCTAATTTTCCCCAGAATCTAGTTATTGATTCCTGAAGTGACACTATAGGCTTAATGAAATACATGTGTGGCTGAGATCAGCTTTATCTGCTGAGGCCAAGGGCCCCGCCAGCTGTGTTGGTGATGCCTGGCAGGCATCTCTGAGCCACAGACCTGTGGCTTTGAATTTTCACTCTCCTTGAAGTTAAGGGAAAGCAATTCCCCAATACCCCATAAAAGCAACCATAAAACATAAAGCCAGTGTCATCAAAAGAAATCCTTTCCCCTTTATTATCATTTCACCATTAAAAAAAGACCTGTCGAGAGTTCTGGTAAGATTGCAATGGCATAGGTGGATTTGTGAGATTCTCCAAACATGAGTTCCCAAAAAGTCTCTTACTTTTTTCCCCCACCACCCCCGCCCACCACCAGCCACATTGGTCTGAGGCCCGGGGACCCTCAGTCCCATGCAGGGCTGGATATTGTGGCCCCCAACTGCTGGTGTTCCACTACATGTGACTCCTGCCTGTGCGGGAGTCCTGAGTCTTGGCTCCCTCCCTGGCTACATCATCTCGCCCAGCACCCACCACCAAGCTGCTGGTCACCCAGAGAGGCTCTGGGCACCTGTCCCTCAGAGATACTGGTCCCATTTCTGGCTGAAGTACCCTGTGAGGGACCCAGGGTCAATCTCGCCACCCACCGCCTACCCTTTGGAGCTTTGGAGCTCTGGACCTCTGGGCCTACCCTGGTTGAGGCACTCAGCAGGCAATCCCATGCTTGTGTAAGGGAACAGCATATCTTAAGGAGGTGCTGATTGGAGGCTCTCAGCTCCAGAGGAGGGAACTCCCAACCCCCTCCTCCATCCCAGCCTGCTGGTGGCACCCCAGATCCAGTGCCCAGCTATGCAGCTGACTCCTGGTGCCATCCACTCCAGCACAGTCCATCACAGTGGATTACATAGGGACCCAGAAAAGCAGAGAGAAAAGATTCATGAGAGTGAAGCTGCTACCTCAGCCATTCTCCAGGCAGAGATTTGCATTGCCCCCCCACCTATCAACAGACTCCACCTCAGTTCCTAAGGTAACAATGCTAAACAGTAGACAAGGCCCCTCCCCTTCTGAATCAGACAAAGGCAACATTGCAGACTTCCCAGGCAGAAGGCTAAAAAAAAAATAACCCAAGCTGCCAGTAAATCTAGCTGCCTACAAGGAAAACAAAGGGGAGAGGCTGGAGATCAGAGCTGAAGAGAATTTAGACACTCAGGAAAGATTCCAGAACTAGTCTGATCTCTTATTTTGACTTTTGATTTTGTCATTTTGACTGTTTGTTTTGCTCACTTTTGTTCACTTTCTGACTTAAATTATCTGCTTTATGATTTTATTGGTCTGTCTCTGTGTAGATACCACTATCCTTTAAGGAATTTGGCTCACATGTTTTTTTCACTTCTCTCCAGCCTTGTGTCACTTATTCACCTATTAGTTGGTATGTATGTCTGTTTTCCCTCTCACTCTCCTCTCTTTCTAACTTCCTATTGACCCCCCTTCCTCCATTATTTTCCTCTTTTGTAACTCCTTTTGACCCATGGACCAAACCTACATACCACTGCACAGGCAGATTGTAAGGCAGTGTGAAATAGGTTCCAGTGTGCTCATACACGTGTTGATGAATGCTGGAATCAGCATATAGATTCTGAATCACAGCTTCGCCCTCAAATAAACCTCAAAACAGCAAAAAGTACAGCCTGCAGCCCATACTCAAAAGTGAACAAAGCCAGAGGACCCTCATAAGGAACAACAGGAGATTGCGCAAGTGAAACAAAAGCAACCCCTCCTTCCCTGAAAACCAGAATTAAAGAAGGGGAGGGAAGGGGGAGAGAGAGGAATATCTACACAAATGAAGAAAAACCAAAAGAAGAATATGTGACTCTCCCAGACCCCCAGGAGGCCAGACAGTGAGAAAACTGACGTTGGAATGCAAACAATGAGGAACCCCCAGAATGACTGGTCCCAAACTACAAACCTAGATATCAAGACATTAATAGGGAGATTAAAAAGAATTGAGGAGAGACAAGAAGAAACTAGAAAGGAGCTGATATCTGAGATAACAGTAATAAAGAAAATAGTCAATGAAATAAATAACAAACTGAATAGCATGGAAAGCAGAATTACCCAAGCAGAAGAAAGAATCTCAGAGCTTGAGGACCAAAATATAGAACTAAAACTCTTAAAAACACAGAAAACAAGCTCAAAAAGACAGAACAAAACCTTCGAGAGATGAGCAATTACTTCAGGAGACTGAACCTAAGAGTAATTGGCCTTCCTGAGGCAGAAAGAGAGACAGAGACCACACTGGAACAAACTTTTCATGAGATCATTCAAGGAAACTTCCCTTATCTAATCAGCGATACAAAAATTGAAACACAAGAGATTCAGAGCACCCCTGCAGGACAACAAATGAGAAGACCAACTCCTAGACAGATCATAATTTGCCTAACCAAAGTAGGCATAAAAGAAAAAAATCCTAAAGGCAGCAAGAGAAAAAGGCCAGATCACCTACCATGGAAGACCAATTAGAATAGTAGCAGATTTATCTACAGAAACACTGCAGGCTAGGAGAGATTGGAACCCTATCTTCAAAGTCCTAAAAGATAAACAATTACAACCAAGAATAACCTACCCAGCCAAGTTAAGCTTCCTCAGCGAGGGAGATTTAATATCTTTCCCAGATATCCAATCCCTAAGAAGTTGTGCTGCCACCAAACAACCTCTACATGATACACTTAAAAAAGTACTAAACACAGAAGAAAAGGAAAAAAGAGCAACGTTCTTCACAAGAGTACAGGAAAAAGAATAATATACACATGAACAAACCCCAAAACCAAAAGGAAGACAAAAAACCAAGTGGAAGAGCAACAACTCTATAAGAATGCTATGATAGGGATGAACTCTGACATTTCAATAATTAGCCTGAATGTGAATGGACTAAATGCAACACTGAAAAGACATAGAATGGCAAAATGGATAAAATATCACCAGGCAACAATATATGAGAGACCCGTCTCATTAGAAGAGATATGCACAGACTCAAAGTAAGAGGATGGGAAACAAATTTTCAGGCAAATGGAACACAAAAGAAAGGAGGAATCGTGATCCTAATTTCAGACAAAATACCATTTAGGCTATCAAAAATTTAAAAAAGATACACAGGGCCACTACATAATGATAAAAGGTTCACTCCATCAACAAGAAATATCTACCCTAAACATATGTGCACCCAACATAGGTGCACCAACTTTCATAAAGCAACTTCTAGGAAAACTAAAGAAAGATATTGACTCTAACACCATCATAACTGGGGACTTTAATACCCTACTCACAACCCTAGACAGATCATTAGGACAAAAAATCAGCAATGAGATCTGGAACCTCAATGTGACTCTTGACAAAATGGACTTAATTGATACCTACAGAAAACTCCATCCAAAGACCACAGAATACACATTTTACTCATCACTACATGGAATGTATTCTAAGATTGACCACACAGTCGACCATAAATCAGGCATAAGCAAATTTAAAAGGACCGAAATTTTACCATGCACCTTCTCAGAACACAGTGGAATAAAAATAAACATTAACACCAACAAGGTCCTCCCAAACCCCACAAAGACATGGACACTAAACAGCATGATGCTAAACAACTCCTTGGTCAATGATGAATTCAAAACAGAGATCAAAAGATACCTGGAAACATGAAAATGAAGAAACATCTTACCCAAATCTCTGGGATGCCATGAAAGCTGTAGTCAGAGGGGAATTTATATGCCTAAAAGGTACATGAAGAAAATGGAAGGATCACAAATTACTAGGCTAACAACTCACGTAAGGAAACTGGAGAAGCAAGACACAAAAACCTTAATTTCAGCAGAAGAATCCAGATCACCAAAATAAAAACCCAAATCCAGGACATAAAAGACAAAATGATAATACAAAAAATCAATGAAAGAAAAAGCTGGTTCTTTGAAAGGATAAACAAGATCAATGGTCCCCTAGCTAGACTGACCAAGAAAAAGAGAGAAAAACCCCAAATAAGCACAATCAGAAACACAAAAGATGAAGTCACATCTGAACATGAAGAAATACAAAAGATCATTAGAGACTACTATGTACACTTGTATGGAAACAAACTTAAAAACCTCAAGGAAATGGAGGACTTTCTGTCATCACACAACCTGCCTAGGTTGAAACAAGATGAAATTGAGACCCTAAATAGACCAATAACAATCAAGGAAATTGACTACATAGTATGGAAACTACCTACCAAGAAAAGCCCTGGACCAGATACTTTCCACCAGAATTCTACAAGACATTTAAGGAGGAGCTGATTCCAATCCTACTGAATTGGCAATTGAGAAAAGTGGAACTCTCCCCATTTTACGAAAGTAACATCACATTGATACCCAACAAAGAAAGAAAACTACAGACCAATGTCTTTGATGAACATAGATGCTAAAATTCTCAACAAGATCCTAGCAAACCGGATTCAACAACACATCTCAAAAATCATCCATCATGACCAAGTAGTCTTCATCCCTGGGTTGCAAGGCTAGTTCAACATTCGCAAAACCATAAATGTAATTAAATACATCAACAGATGTCAAAACAAAAGCCACATGATTATATCATTAGATGCAGAAAAAGCTTTTGATAAAATCCAGCACCCCTTCTAGATAAAAACCCTTGAACATCTAGGCATACAGGGAACATACCTCAAAATAGTAAAAGCCATCTACGAGAAACCCATAGACAGCATACTCCTAAATGCACATAAATTGGAAACATTTCCCCTGAAAACTGGAACAAGACAAGGATGTACACTCTCACCCTTCCTGTTCAATATAGTATTGGAAGTCCTGGCTATAGCAATCAGAGAAGAGAAGGCAATCAGGGGTATCCAAATAGGAAAAGAGAAAGTGAAATTATCTCACTTTGCAGATGATATTATTGTGTACCTTGAAAACCCAAGAGAATCTGTCAAAAACCTCCTTACACTGATAAAGGCCTTTTTTTTTAATTCATGGCCATTCTGACTGGTGTAAAGTGATAACTCATTGTGATTTTGATTTGCATTTCCCTGATGATTCGTGATGTTGAACATTTTTTCATATGTTTGTTGGCCATTTGCACATCTTCTTTTGAGAAAAGTCTTTTCATGTTATTTGTCCACTTTTTAATGGAGTAATTTGTTTCTTTCTTGCTGATTTGTTTGAGTTCTTTATAGATTCTAGATATTAGTCCTTTGTCAGATGTATACATTGCAAATATCCTCTTCAATTCTGTAAGTTACCTATTTGCTCTTTTGATTATTTCTTTTGTCATGCAGAAGCTTTTAAAGTCCGACTTAATTATTTTTTGGTTTTGTTGCATTTGCTTTTGAAGTTTTAACCAAAAATTATTTGTCTAGCCCAATGTCCCAAAGAGTTTTTTCTAGGTTTTCTCCTAGGATTTTTATGGTTTCAGGTCTGATATTTAAGACTTTAATCCATCTTGAGTTAGTTTTTGTATATGGGAGAGATAGAGATCATGTTTCATTTTTCTGCATGTAGCTACCCAGTTTTCCCAGCAGCATTTATTGAATAAATTGTCCTTTCCCCAGTATATGCTTTTATATTCTTTGTCAATGACTAGTTGGTTGTAGGTATTTGAATTTATTTCTGGATGCTCTATTCTGTCCATGGGTCCATGTGTCTGCTCTTGAACCA
>NW_007238954.1:6876-14758 GCF_000164805.1 Carlito syrichta
TATCCAAATAGGAAAAGAGAAAGTGAAATTATCTCACTTTGCAGATGATATTATTGTGTATCTTGAAAACCCAAGAGAATCTGTCAAAAACCTCCTTACACTGATAAAGGCCTTTGGCAAAGTCTCAGGTTGTAAAAGAAATGTGAAAAAGACAATTGCATTTCTTTACACCAATAATAAACAAACAGAAACCCAAATAAAAAGCACAATTCCATTCACAATAGCCAGAAAAAAGTGAAATACCTTGGCATCTTCCTAACCAGAGATGCAAAAGACCTTTACAATGAAAACTACAAAACTCTGCTCAAAGAAACAAAGATGACACAAACAAGTGGAAAAATATCCCATGCTCATGGGTTGAAAGAATCAATATTGTGAAGATATCCATCTTACCTAAGGCAATCTACAGATTCAATGCAATACCCATCAAATTACCAGCAACATTCTTCTGAGATCTAGAAAAAAAACACAGAAATTCATATGGAAACACAAACAACCAAGAATAGCCAAGACAATCCTCAGCAAAAAAACCAAAGCAGGCGGTATCACATTACCAGACTTCAAACTTTACTATAAAGCTACAATCATCAAAACAATTTGGTACTGGTATAGGAATAGGCATATAGATCAATGGAATAGAATTGAGATTCCAGAAGTGAAACCTCAATTTCTCAACCAACTCATCTTCGACAAAGCCTCCACCACCTACCACTGGGGAGAGGTGAACCTATTCAGTAAATGGTGCTGGGAAAACTGGCTGACCACATTCAGAAGATTGAAATAGGACCCCTATCTATCCCCATACACAAAAATTAACTCCCAATGGATCCAAGACCTAAATGTAAAACCTCAAATCATAAGAACCTTAGAAAATGAAGGACATACCCTCATGGAAATTGGAACTGGCATCCAATTCCTGAACAAAACGCGAAACCCACAGGCCATGAGAGATGACATAGACACGTGGGACCTCATTAAACTGACAAGCTTCTGCAAAGCCAAAGAAATCAAGAGAGCAGGGAGACAGCCTATAGACTGGGAAAAAGTAATTGCCAACTCCAGTTCTGACAAATGCTTAACATCTTGGATCTACAAGGAACTCAAACATGCTGAAAAGAAAAAACAAACAATTCCATTGGGCAAAAGATATGAACAGACACTTCACAAAGGAAGACATTCAAGCAGCCAACAGACACAAAGAAATGTTCAACCTCACTAATGATCAGGGTGATGTAAATCATAACCACACTGAGATACCACCTAACTCCAGTCAGAATGGCAATTATCAATTACTCAAAAAATAACAGTTGCTGGAGAGAATGTGGCAAAATGGGAACACTTCTACTCTGTTGGTGGGAGTGTAAACTAGTGCAACCTCTGTGGAAAACAGTGTGACGATTCCTAAAAGCTCTAAATATCAACCTCCCATATGAGCCTGCAATCCCCCTACTGGGAATATACCCTGAAGAACTCAAATCACTCTATCAAAAAGATACCTGCACACGAATGTTTATCGCAGCATTGTTCACATTAACAAGAACCTGGAACCAACCATGCTGTCCATCAAAAGAGGACTGGATTTTAAAAATGTGGTACATATACATGATGGAATACTATGCAGCCATAAAAAAGAACAAAATCATGAATTTTACAGCAACCTGGATGGAACTAGAGTCTATAATACTGAGTGACCTCTCACAGAAACAAAGATCTGAGTATCACATGTTCTTACTCATATAGTGGACCTTGATCATCCAACGTATTACCATAAGAAAATGACTGATAGTGATGGGAAACTATGGCGGGGAAGGGAAGGGAGATTGGATGAATGGTAGTAAGCATCTGTCTGGGGATGGGGAGACACCTCTTATCAACAGGGGTGCCTGAAAGAAGCATATCTGTATACCTCTTAACTGTACCCCACAATATCATAATAAAAAATATTGATTATAAAAAAAAGTCCTGCCAGGTTAAGAAATAGAATCATCTTGTTCTCCACCCACCTTTCATAGGCTTGATTCATGAGTATGATGAGTGGCTGTGCCAGTGATGAGCATATCGGTGCTGGGAAAGTAAAACTGATCCTGTTCAGTGTTTGTTCTTCCAAATGTAATCCTGAATGTAAACACCCCCAAGCATAGGAGCACCCACACACAGAAGCATGGACCTCCAGCAGCCTCGTATTCTCTTGAGCAAAACCTTTCCTCTCCATCACAAGGTGAGGAGGGAAACCTCCCACTCCACCACATAGAATTGTAGGGCCGGAAGGTGACTCCTGTGCTTTCACAGGTGAGGGAGCTGCAGGGAGTGTGGACAGGTCTCTGGTTAAACAGAGTGGCCATGTCCCTACCTCCTAATCCTGTAGCCCATATCTGAGGTTACCACACTCCACAGGGTAGGTGGAGGTGAAGCTTCATTGCCCTGTGGCTCAGATATGCCCACCGGGCACCTGCCCACAGACACAGCTCTTGAACGCTCTTGGCCTCGGCGGGTAAAGCTGATCTCAGCCACACATGTATTCCATTGAGTCTGTACTATCACTTCAGGAGTCATACATTTGTGAGCACCATTTTTATTAAAGGGAAGGCTATGACTCTTTTTTTGATGCTATTGCAAAATAAATAAAACATTGGCCACAGCAGCTTTCACAGATAGTTCAAAAGTTGATTGCTGAGTGGTGAGGGTTGTATTTTCTAGGCTTAAAGAATTTATTAGCCAGAGTATATACTTTGGTTTCTGAACATGAAATACTGTTTGATGTAGTGATTGAAATGTTAGAGCATTTTCTTCTGAAATGATATGAATATCAATTCCATTCAGTGTTCCTCTAAACAAAATTTTAGAACACAATGTTCTGTTTTTTAAAGTGGAATATTAGTTTTAGTGTCAAATATTTTCTAAATTAAGTATTTGTTATATTCTCTGAGGCTTAAGTAAGTGTTTTTCTTTGACAGCCAGGTACTTTGAAGTGGTTTTCATTTACCTTCAAGGATGTTCAATGTCCTCTCATAGAATGACACACGCCATCTTCTCTAGCATGACATGTACCCCTCACCACCCAGTCTCCTTGGAAAGTTAGAAAGAAAGGATGGAAGTCAATGCATCTCATTTATTCTGAAGACACCCACAAAAATCTGAACTTATATATTTCTCAGAGCTTCCAATTTACCTGTTTGTATTTATAAAATAAATCTCCGTTTTTCTCCTAAAAGTTACTTTTGTATGTTATATGCCACTAACCCTTACTGGACATAAGCTACTATTTTTGCTGAGTTAAGTAATTGAATTTTCCTTGCAGCATTCTGTGACTTCATCACACATTTCAGTTATTTCTCCAAACACTGACTACCCCATAATCTGTTTTTATTTATATATTTCTCTTTATTATAGAGATATGGGGTACAAGTCAGGATAAGGTGCATAAGTTGTCTGCGTGAATGTGAAGTTTGGGCATCAAACTGCTCTTCACTTCCCTTGGTTTAGAATCAAGTACCCTTAGTGATACTATGTGCCCCACCTCCCACTCCAGCAGTGTTCAGCTACTGCCGATCCTTCTTTTGTAGTATTGTGAAGAATGTTTCAGACCCACTAATGAATGAGAACATGTGGTATTCAGTTCTCTGTTTCTGTGATAGATAACTGAGTGTGATGGACACAATCCATCCAATTTGCTGTGAAGTCCATAGTTGTGTCCTTTATGCCTGTGTAATACTCCATCATGTACATGTACCATGTTTTCTCTATCCAACCCACTTTTGATGGGGAGCAGGGCTGATTCCGTGATTTTGCTATTGGGAATAGTGCTGCAAGTATCTTTTTTGCAGAATCATTTGTGCTCTTCCGGGTCTATTCCCAGAAGGTAAACAGCTGGGTCGCCTAAAAGGTCAGTTTCTAGTTCTTTTAGAAATCACCACACTGCTTTCCATAGGGGTTTGTACTAGTTTCATTCCCACCAACAGTGTAGAAGCCTTCCCTTTTCTTGTCTCCTCATTAGCATTTGTTGTTTTTCGATTTACTAATGATGGCCTTCCTTACTGGAGTTAGGTGGTATTTCTTTTTTTAGAAAGCAGGATGTATTGAGAGAACAGAAAAGCTCCCAGAGTTGGAGGGGACCCAAGGGATTGCTCTAGTTCTTTAAAAATTTAAAGTTGTGGGATACTATTCAGGGTTAGATATACAAATGGTCATTGTGTAGATAAAGTTTTGGCCTATTTGGTCCCCACTTCACCTGGTTTGAGATCAGGTACCCTTATTGATGAGGTATGCCCCCTCTCCCTCCCCTGGCAGTTTCCCACTACTGCCAATCCCTTTCTTATAGTATTTTAACTATTCGGGGTCTGCTTATGAGTGAGAACATGTGGTACTCAGTTCTTTGTTTCTGTGATGGATAACTGAGTATTATAGACTCTTAAGTTCATCCACATTGCTACAAAGCCATAATTTTATCCTTCTTTATGGTTGTGTAAAATTCCATCATGTATGTATACACCACATTTTTAAAATCCAGTCCTCTTTCAATGGGCAGCACGGTTGGTTTCATGTTTTTGCTATTGTGAATAATACTGTTATAAACATGCACGTGCAGGTATCTTTTTCATTGAGTGATTTGAGTTCCTCAGAGTATATTCCCATAAGGGGAACTGCTGGGACTTATGGAAGGATGATTTTTAGATCCTTTAAGAATCATCAAACTATTTTCCACAGAAAGTACTAGTTTACACTCCCACCAAAAGTGTAGAATATTCCCTTTTCCCTGCATCCTCTCCAGCATCTGTTGTTTATTGAGTTATTGATGATGGTCATCCTGATTGGAGTAAGGTAGTATCTCAGTGTGGTTTTAATTTGCATTTCTCTGATGATTACTGAGGCTGAACATTTTTTCATGTATCTGTTGACTTCTCATGTGTCTTCTTGTGAGAAGTATCTAGTCATATCTTTTGCTCACTTTTTAATGGAGCTGCTTTATTCCTTTCAGCACATTTGAGTTCCATGTATATACTGGGTGTTAGGTCTTTGTCAGATACACAGTGGGCAAATATTTTTTCCTGTTCTGTGGGCTGTCTCCCCACTCTCTTGATAGTTTCTTTTTATTTGCAGAAGCTTTTCAGTTTGATGAGGTCCCACTTGTCTGTCTTATCTCTTATGGCAAGTCTGAGAAGAATGTTACTGGTAATTTACTGGGTACTGCATTAAATCTGTAGATTGCCTTGGGTAGGATGGACTTCCTAGCAATGTTGATTCATGCAATCCATGAGTATGGAATATTTTTCCACTTGTTTGTTTCATCTTTGATTTCTTTGAGTAGTGTTTTGTAGTTTTCATTGTAAAGGTCTTTTACTTGTCTGATTAGGAAGATGTCAAGGTATTTCATTTGTTTGTGGCTATTGTGAATGGGATTGGGCTTTTTATTTGGGTTTCTGTTTGTTTATTGTTGGTGTATAGGAATGTGATTGTCTTTTGCATGTTAATTTTATATCCCGATACTTTGCCAAAGTACTTTTTCAGTGCAAAAAGGTTTTTGACAGATTCTCTTTGGTTTCCAAGGTATAGGGTCATGTCGTCTACAAAGAAGGATAACTTAACTTCCTTTTTTCCTATTTGGATACTCCTGTTTTCCTTCTCATCTGGTTGCTCTAGTTAGGACTTCCAACACTATGTTGAACAGGAACGGTGAGAGTGGGCAGCCTTGTCTTGTTCTGGTTTTCAGGTGAAATGGTTCCAATTTCTGTCTGTCAGCAGTATGCTTGCTGTGGGTTTATCACAGATGGCTCTAACTATTTAGAGGTATGTTCCATCTGTGCCTAGGTGTTCAAGGGATTTTTATCAAGAAGCATTACTGGATTTTATCAAAAGCTGTTTCCACTTCTAAAGATATATTCACGTGGCTCTTGGTTTTACATCTGTTGATGTATTTACTTATGTTTATGGTCTTGTGGATGTTGAACCAGCCCTGCATCATGGGGATGAAGTCAACTTGTTCATGGTGTGTGGTGTTTGAGATATGTGGTTGCATCCTGTCTGCTAGAATGTTGTTGAGAATTTTTGCATCTATGTTCATCAAGGATATTGGCCTGTAGTTCTTTTTGTTGGATCTTTACCCAGTTTGGCTATCAGTGTGATGTCACCTTCATAAAATGATTTGGGGAGAGTTCCGTGTTTCTTGATTGCCTGGAATACTTTCAATAAGATTGATATCAACTCCTCCTTGTATCTTTTGTAGAACTCTGCTGGAAACTCATCTGGTCCAGGACTTTTTTGTAGATATTTTTCTTATGACAAAGTCAATTACCTGGGTTGTTATTGTACTATTTAGGGTCTCAATTTCTTCTTGTTTCAACTTGGGGAGGTTATGTGATGTTGGAAAGTCCCCCAGTTCATTTAGGTTTTTTAGTTTGTTTCCATACAAGTGTACATAGCAATCTCTGATAATCTTTTGTATTTCTTTAGGGTCAGTTGTGACTTGATCTTTTGCATTTCTGATTGTGTTTATTTGGGTTTTCCTCTATTTTTCTTGGTCAATCTGACTGGGGTTCCATCAATCTTGTTTATCCTTTCAAAGGACCAGTTTTTTGTTTTGTTGACTTTTTCTATTGTATTTTTTTCTTCTCTGTCCCGTATTTGGGCTTTTATTTTGGTGATCTGGATTCTTCTGCTGAAGTTAGGGTTTTGGTGGTCTTGTTTTTCCAGCTTCCTTAGGTGATTTGTAGGCTCTTAACTTGTGATTTTCCCATTTTCTTCACGTGTGTTCATAGAGAAAGGAATTAGCCTCTTAGTACTGTTTTCATGGTATCCCACAGATGTTGGTAAGCTGTTTTTTCTCTTCATTTGTTTCCAGGATTCTTTTAATTTCTGTTTTGGTTTCCATGTTGATCCAAGAGTTGTTCCACATCATGCTGTCTAGTGTCCATGTCTTTATTGGAATATTATTAGTGTTGATATTTATTTTTATTCCACTGTGGTCTGAGAAGGTGCATGGCAGTATTTCAATCTTATGAAACTTATTATGGGCAATGGTATGGTAGATCTTAGAGAATTTTCCATATGGTGATGAATAGAACGTATGTTCCATGGTATTGGGTGGAGTGTTCTGAAGATGTCAATTAAGTACATTTTATCAAACATCAGATTGAGGTTCCAGATCTCCTTGTTGATTTTTTGTCTTGATGATCTGTCTAGGTGGGATATTTAAGTCCCCAACAATGATAGTGTTACAGTCAATATCTTTTTAAAGTTTACCTAGAGGCTGCTTAATGAAAGTTGGTGCTCCTGTGTTGGGTGCATATATGTTTAGGATGGATATTTCTTGTCGGTGGATTGAATCTTTTTTCATTATTTAGTGGTCTTCCTTATCTTTTTTAATTTTTGAGAGTGTAAAGGGTATTTTCTCTGATATTCAGATCACAACTCCTGCTTTTTTGTGTGTCTTGTTCACCTGAAAATTTGTTTTCCATCCTCTTAGTTTGAGTCTGTGAGTGTCCTTTCTGATTAGATGAGTCTCCTGAAGACAGCTTATTGTTGCCTCATAATTTTTTATCTAGTTTGCCATTCTATACCTTTCAGGGATGTGCATTCAACCATTCACATTCATACTAATTATTGAGATTTGAGAGGTTATTCCTGTTATTAAGTTCTTATAGAGCTTTTTGTTGTTGCTTGTTTGTTTGTTGACTTTATTTCAATTTTGGGTTGATTTATGTGTGTTTTCTATCTTTGCCCTGCATTCTTGGGAAGGACATCATCATTCCTTTTTTTCTTTCTTCTGAGTTTAACACTTTCTGAAGTGTATCTTGTAGAGCTGATATGGAGGTGGCATAAACTCTTAGGGATTGAGTGTCTAGGAAGGATTTTAATTCTCCATTGCTGATGTGGCTTAACTCTGTGA
>NW_007238955.1:0-3292 GCF_000164805.1 Carlito syrichta
ATGATTTATCTTTGAAGTCACTAGTAACATCAAAAATTTTCTTTCAGCTTCCCTCAAAGGAAATTTGGCAATCTCTTTTCACGGTGAAAGTGTTTTATTGACTGTTAAATACACGAATAACTAAATACATAAATAATGAATAAATAAATGGAGAGGTGATAGTCTCAGCTGGTTATACCGCAAACTCTTTCAATGGGTGTCACCTGTCAGCACCAAATGCAGGAAAACATGCTCAGTTTATTGTATTTGTGTTCTTGCTTTACTTTAAAGAAAATCTGATATTTGCTTTGACAAACTCTTACCTAGTGTAAAGCTACACAGATAATGTGAAAGCCTTTTGCAGCTTAGCGTCATTGTAGGTTTGTAGGTGACTTTGTTACTCTCAGATGAGTCCAATGATCTGAGAGAGAAATAAAAAATATGTTTTGTTATGCTTGTTGCTAATAGTTGTGAACCCTGTGAAATTATCATAACACTCTAGTCCTTAGGATACAAGCCATGTCTTCATATGGGCAATGTTTTATCCTCATAGCTTCCATAGGGAGAAGAACCTTATCTTTGTACCTATACAAAAATTAAAATAGCAACTATGTTAGGCGTTTCAAATATTCCAATCCCTGAAACAATGCAATGTATAGTCTTAAATACTATTGACTTGTCTAAATGAACTCGAGGAGTGAGATCATCTAGAACCTGCAGTTGCAGTTAAAGGGCATGATTTACATCTGCACGGAGCCTTAAGCCTATCTTTGTTTCTTCTGAGTTTTTAAATTGTTAATCTATTTTCTGTCTTCTGAGGATATGAGAAAAGATCTTACAACTAAGCCCAGAAGTAGGTAAAACAAACATGTTTTTCCATAAATCTAATGATCTCTGTTACTTCTTGAAGCACTCTTCAGGCAATAGTACACCAAAGCAGGTTTTGCACTTTTCTGGATTCCCACCATACACTTTTTCATGAGCTGACACTAATTATGACATTGCAACTCATTATTTCTGTCACAAAAGACTTTGAACACAAACATTTGTGTTTTCTCTTTCATGCCACTGAGGATATTTTGGATTTTCTTCTAGCTTCTTACAAAGGGAACTGAGAAATATCCTTTCTAAGTGATAGTGTTTTACTTACATCAAAATGCATACAAACCTAAATACATACAGACAAACAAAGAGTGCGATTAGACTAAGTAGGCTATACTGCAAACTGATTAAATTGTTGTATTCTTCTGCTACTTGTCAATGGCAAATGGAGACAAAAATATGTTCATTTTACTTTATTGCTATGCTTTATAGAAAGCCTGATATCTGCTTGCAAAAATCTTACCAAGTGTGAACTTACACAGATAACTTGGAAGTCTTTAGCAGGTTAGCATCAATGTAGTTTGTAGGTGACTTTGCCACTCTTTGATGAATGCACGGATCACCACTGGGCAACACAATTCTGGGACAGGAAGAAAAAAACTGCTTTTTAAATTGTTTCTTGATAAAAAATGTCATTCCTTTTGTGAGCCCAATGAAATAATTCCAACACTCTAGACCCTAGGATATAAACCATGCTCCACAGGTGCTGGGATCTGTCCTCAAAGCATTCATAGTGAGAAGGACTTTCTATTTGTAGAACATGTAAATTGACCTAGCAAAATTTTTTTGGGATTCACATATTGCAATGCCTGAAACCATTCAATGTGTAGTTCTAAATACTATGGACGTGACTAAATTATTTCCAGGAATAAAATAACCTAGAAACTTAATCTGTTAGAGGGAATGTGTGTTTAACTCTTCATGTAGCTCTAAGCATATCTTCATTTCTTCTGATTTTTTTCACATTTGGCTTAAAGTCAGCTAGGTAATAATGAAACAGCCCCCAATTAGGGCAAGAAGAAAGTAGCACTCAGGTAATTATCGTTTAACTTGTCTTCAATTGTCCAGAAAAATATTTTTGTGGCATTGGAAAAAGCGAGCAGGGTTATGACTTTGCTGTAGTCTACCATTCCTTTTTCCCTGGACATGTATCATTTTGTATTATGACAAGAGACTACCAACATGCACATTTCTGTTTTCTTTCTCAGGTTCCTTGAAAGGCAACATGGAAATTTTCATTCTTTTTGGAATGGTTTTACTTACTTCCAAATGCATAAATATATAACAAAAAAGAGAATATAGTGTCAGATTCAGCTTGTTATAATAAAAACAGTTTGAATGGGTGGATTCTTCCACAAACTGTCCACAGCAAAACAAACAAACAAGCAAACAAAAAACAAAACAAACAAATAAAAAAAACAAACCAGGTTTATTTTATTTTTTTCTCATTAGGCTTTAAGGAAATGCTAATATCTTTATTTTCCAAACTCTTACCTAGAGTTAACCTACACAGACAATGTGAAATCCTCTCCCAGGCTAGCACATGCATAGGTTTGTAGGCAATTTTCTTACTCTTCCATGAAAGTATTTATTACTACTTGATGACACATCTCTGGGACAAAAAGAGAGAAACAATGTTTTAACTTGCTAATTGCTAAAAGTCCTTCCTTTTGTGAACTCTATGAAATTGTCTTAATACTCTAGCCCCTAATATACAAACTGTATTTCCATAAGGGTCTGTGTTCTCTCCTTAACGCTTTCTTAAGGAGGATGATGTTGTCTTTGTCTTTCATAAAATTGAACCAACAACTTTGTTTGGTGTTTCACATATTTGAATCCTTGAAACAACATCATGTGTAGTCTCAAATATTATGGGCTTGACTAAATTAATTCCAGTAGTGAAATAATCCAGAGTCTTAATGTGCAGGTAGAATAAAAGGTATCAGTTTTACCTCTTCATGGAGACTTGAGACTATCTTCATTCCTTCTAAGGTTTTCATCTTTCATTGATTTTTCTGCCTGCTAAGAGAATGAGAAAACAGTCTTAAATTAGGCTCAGAAGTAGATAACATGTTTCTCCTGAAGTCAAATAATCTGTATTGCTCAGGGAACATTAGATCAGGTTTTTACACTAATGCATCAATCATATTGGATTTACCAAACTCTTAACTACAGTTAAGTTAAGCAGATAATGTGGAAGATTTAACAGGTTAGTATGAATGTAGGTTTGTAGGCAATTTTTTCACTCTCCAATGAATGTTTCATTACCACTAGGCAACAATCTCTGGGCCAGAAAGAGAGCAACTATGTTTTAATGAGCTTGTTTCTAAAAAGTATTTCCATTTGTGAACTACATGATATAATGATACACTAGCGTTTATTGCAAGGGAATGTTAGATCAGGTTTTTTTATGTTGCTGGAATCCCAGCAT
>NW_007238956.1:0-722 GCF_000164805.1 Carlito syrichta
GTTTCCCAGTACCGTCAGTCATTTTCTTATAGTATTGCATTGGATGTTCAAGGTCCATTATATGAGTGAGAACATGTGATATTCGGATCTTTGTTTCTGTGAGAGGTCACTCAGTATTATAGACTCTAGTTCCATCCAGGTTGCTGCGAAATTCATGATTTTGTTCTTTTTTATGGCTGCATAGTATTCCATAGTGTAGATGTACCACATTTTTTTAATCCAGTCCTCTTTTGATGGGCAGCATTTTGATGGGTTGTTTCCAGGTTCTTGCTATTGTGAACAACGCTGTGATAAACATACGTGTGCAGGTATCTTTTTTATAGAGTGATTTGTGTTCTTCAGGGTATATTCCCAATAGGGAGATTGCAGGGTCATATGGAAGGTCAATTTTTAGAGCTTTTAGGAATCGCCACACTGCTTTCCACAGAGGTTGCACTAGTTTACACTCACACCAATAGTGTAGAAGTGTTCCCTTTTCACCACACCCTCTCCAGCAGCTGTTATTTTTTGAGTTGTTGATAATTGCCATTCTGACTGGAGTTAGGTGGTATCTCAGTGTGGTTTTGATTTGCATCTCCCTGATGATTAGTGAGGTTGAGCATTTCTTCATGTGTTTGTTGGCTGCTCGAATGTCTTCTTTTGTGAAGTGTCTGTTCATATCTTTTGCCCATTTTATAATGGGGTTGTTTGTTTTCTTCTTTTCAGTACGTTTCAGTTCCTTG
>NW_007238957.1:0-733 GCF_000164805.1 Carlito syrichta
TCAGTAAATGGTGCTGGGAAAATTGGCTGACCACATGCAGAGATTGAAACAGGACTCCTATCTATCCCCATGCACAAAGGTTAACTCCAAATGGATCAGAGACTAAATGTAAAACCTCAAACCATAAGAACCTTAGAAAAGGAAGGAAATACTCTCACGGAAATCGGAACTGGCATCCAATTCCTGTACAAAACCCGAAACCCACAGGACTTAGGAGAGAAGATAGACAAATGGGACCTTATTAAACTGACAAGCTTCTGCAAAGCCAAAGAAACCATCAAGAGAGCAGGAAGACAGCCTACAGACTGGGAAAAAGTATTTGCCAACTCTAGGTCTGACAAAGCTTAACATCCTGGATTTACAAGGAACTGAAACGTACTGAAAAGAAGAAAACAAACAACCCCATTATAAAATGGGCAAAAGATATGAACAGACACTTCACAAAAGAAGACATTCGAGCAGCCAACAAACACATGAAGAAATGCTCAACCTCACTAATCATCAGGGAGATGCAAATCAAAACCACACTGAGATACCACCTAACTCCAGTCAGAATGGCAATTATCAACAACTCAAAAAATAACAGCTGCTGGAGAGGGTGTGGTGAAAAGGGAACACTTCTACACTGTTGGTGGGAGTGTAAACTAGTGCAACCTCTGTGGAAAGCAGTGTGGCGATTCCTAAAAGCTCTAAAAATTGACCTTCCATATGACCCTGCAATCCCCCTACTGAA
>NW_007238958.1:0-4079 GCF_000164805.1 Carlito syrichta
ATTTATTTAGTCTAATTTATCACTTGCTTGTAGTCATCAAATCCCAAATGTTCCCTGAGCAGCTCTGAGTAAATTGTTAAGTAAGGTGCACTAAAGAAATATGAGATACTATTCCTGATCCTTGAGTGGCTAACAGCAAGTCAGGGAGACACAGCACACTGCAAAGAGCAGCTAACTATAACAGGCAGCATACGGTGGGGTGGAATAGACTCAGAGAAATGTATACCCATATTTTTAAAGGAGGAAACAACAGAAATTACAAAAGAGACCAAGAAAAGGCAGTTAAGAGAAAGGTTTGGATAGTATCACATCAAACAAGCCAAATGAGAATGGAGTTTCACACTGACTGACACAGAGATGTCAAGGGAATTGAAGGCTAAGAAACAGGAATTGTTTTCAGGTTTCTTAATCTTGGAGACAGTCATTTTGAAGATTGGTTGAAATATAAGCCAGACTCTTGGAGCTTAAGGATGAAGAAGTGGTGAAAAAACAAAAATTAGTAAGTATAAACTACTTTTTCAAGGAATGTGTTCAGGAAAGAAAGAAAAGAAAAGCTCACAGGGCTAAAAGTATTTTAAAAAGAGAAGGAGGGAGAGATATTTTTCAAGATTGACAAAGATGGCTTCATAGAATATGTCTTGGCAATGAGAAGCAAACCACAGAGAGAAGAAAAGCTGAAGATGTTGAAGATGGAATGTATGATGGAGCAGGACTGCTGGAATGAGAGGCATGAGACCAAGCAAAGGAGGGACTGTCTCAGGGGCAGAGAAGCAGGAAGAGGGTGCAGGAGAAATCAGCAGCATCCTCAAGGACAGAGACAGTCAGAGAATGATATCTCCACCAATTAAACTAGGGACCAGGCCAACCTCCAAGAGCGAGAGAAGAAGAAGACACCCAAAGAAACCAGGTAGTATGGGAATGTTAGCAGAACTATTGTATAGGAAAAGAAAGAAAAGAAAAGAAATTTTCAAATTTCCAAGGTTAGTCCAACTGAATAGTTCAGCAAGCATTTATAGAGCACTTCCTATATGCCTAACCTGCAAGTTGGTGCTAGATCTACAGAGATAAGATGTGGATTGACAGTTACTGTCCCACAAGGAGTGGAGTCTACGAGGAAAGACACTCAATGTGGCAAATGTCAGAAGAGAAGTATTAAAAGGGTAATATGGGACAAGAGGAAGCTGCACTAGCTATGACAGGTGGAGGTAGGTGGAGAGGAGAAAGAGAGGAAAGCAGGACAAGGAAGGGACTGAAGAGATGGTTTCTGAAGGATAAATAACTCCTGCTAATGTGAGGGAGAAGCCATGGCGGGAGAAAGCAAAAGGTGTTTTCTCCAAGTGGAAGAGAATGGGCAGCCCTACAGAGTAAGATTTCCCAGGATGTGTGCTGGGGTACTGAAATTGTGGGGTATTGCCAGAGAGGAGAGTGTGATGCAGAAGAGATTGGTGGTCAAATACAGAAGATGTGTAGGTATCAGATCTGTTTGAACATTTTTCTGTAGATAATTTGCACAGCAAGCCTGCAGCAGGGATAGAAGCTTGGCATAGTGAGATTGACACTCAACAAAGTTCCTTCCAGAGGTGATGTTGGAGAATGTATGGGGTGTAGCAAAAGGTAATAATGTAAGCATGTGGCAAAATTGGAAAATAATGATTAAACAACATGGACAGAAATTACTGATTGATGTGGGAGGTTCAGGGAAAGGAGGCTAGGAAACTTACTTCTAGGTCTGGCATGGTGACTCAAGCTTGTAATCCCATCACTTTGGGGAAGCTGAGTGAAAGGATTGCTGAGCCCATGGGTGTGAGAACAGCCTGAGTAACATAGTGAGACCTCTTCTCTATGAGACAGGAAATAGCTAGAGAAAGTCTAGGTAGACAGACTGTGGGTCCTCTGGTAACAATGTAGCGAACTCCCCACAGACATCTCAGGCTCGTTGTTGGTAAACAAGCTCCCTGAGAGCCTCTAAGCTAAAGCTTACGTACTTACTGGTGGGATTGAAAAGCAACCATTCAGCTCACCATTAGGCCCCTACCTCCTGCTGATTGGTCCTTAATACTGACCAATCAGAACAGCTACAGCTCACAACTATTGCTAGCCAATCGACTTGGATTTAGGGCTATATAAACATCAGGTTTTCGGTCCCAGATGGGCAATCCCTGGGTCTTCTTCCACCATGGGAGTTTCTCTGTCCTTTCAATAAATCCTGCTTACTCACTTTCTGGCTGTCCATGTCCCTCAATCTTCCTGGGCATGAGACAAGAACCTTGACCCTGAAGAGCTGTGACCTGAAGCGCTGCAGAATATCATCAGAGTTAAAAAGCTGATTGAGGCTGCGGTGGCCGGGAGTGTGTCACTGCACTCCAGTCTAGACGACAGAGTGAAACTCCAACTCAAAAAAAAAGTACACCCCAGAGACTGGCTTGCCAACTGATGGAGTCAGCTGAAACAGAAGAGCTGCCAGAAGAAAGTGAGACTCTGAAGCTGAAACATCCAAGGGGCTAGGCTTGCCAGCCCACCAAACCAACAATACTTTCAGGGCTTGGCTTGCCAGCCCATTGGAGTCAACACCCTGGGGGCTAGGCTTGCCAGCCCCCTGAATCACAACACTCTCAGAGCATGGCTTGCCAGCACCCCTCCCCCCTGGATCACAATACTCTCAGGGCTTGACTTGCCAGCCCATAAGAGCTGACACTTCTGGGGTTATGCTTACCAGCCCCTCCACGACTCTCTGGAGCTTGGTTGGTCCATTGAGCTGGCACTCTTGAAGCTCAGGTTATCCTGAAAAATCCACATCATCTGCAATACATCAAAAAATTAGCTGGGTGTGGTGGTGCCTGTCTGTGGTTCCAGCAGAAGGATCACCTGAGCCCAGCAGGTAGAGGCTGTGGTGGTCATGAGCAGCATGCCACTGTCCTCCAGCTTGGGTGACAGAGTGAGACTGACTCAAAAAAAGGCAATTCCAGGTTTTGTGGAGTGACTTATAATTAAGATAGTGAGTACAAAAGAAATAGGTTACTGGTGAAGATATTAAGTATAATTTTGAACTCCTAATTTAATATTGATACTTTAAATTTTATAATTTAAGTTCAAAAAATTTAAACTACTTGCAGGAAATATAGGTGGAGAAGTTTACTAAGAGGTTAAACAAATGAGTCTGAACCATAGGAACATTCTAGTAACATCTGTTTGCAATGGATGGACTCAGCTGGATGACTTTTTCTAGCAAAGTCATGGAAAATGAAAGAGGGGAATGCAAGGTTCCAAAATCGGAATATCTATGGTGAAGAGGGAGTTAATGAGAGCAGGGTGATGGCAAGGTTTAAGTAGGGAGGTGATATCAGAAGTGAGCTAATAACAGTGGGGTAAAACAGAAACTATGAGGTTTGACAATGAGGTTTACGAATTATCCTAGGAAAAGTGCTACATACCTCATTGCTGAATATCACTAGGGTCATTTCAAAGTACTCCCCTTGGGAAGCTATGCACAGATGTCAGTGCCTAGTTCACCCATCCAAGTGATTTTGGATGTATTTTTCTGGAATGACCATCAGGGCTGTAATTGTCATTTGTTGGATTTTGCCAATTAAGTTCATGAACTTTTCACGTGTGCTTACTTTGGCAACACTGTACCAATAATTGTATTGAAACACTCTGTCTACTCACCTGATATGGCCCCAGTGACTTTTTTCTTTACCCAAAGATAAAGGAAATATTGAAAAGAAGACATTTTGATGACATTCAGGACATGAAGGGCATTATGACAACAGCTCTGATGGACAGTCCTGAAAACGAGTTCCAAATTTGCTTTGATGGGTGGACTAGGTGCAGATGTCAGAGCCTAGCTTCCCAAGAAGAGTACTTCAAAGGTGACTAAAGTGATATTCAGCAAGGTGATGTGTAGCACTTTCTCTAAGATGAGTTTGTGAACCAATCCATCAGACCTCATAGATTAAGGTCTAGTACTCACTAGCTGAGAGGTAGGGCAGATTTGACAGGAGAGCAGAATGAGCTCTGAGTGGGTAAGTTCTGAGTACCTGGAGGTGTAAAATTCTGAGTGATGACATTTGAATGAAGAA
>NW_007238959.1:0-1423 GCF_000164805.1 Carlito syrichta
CAGTGACTGCCACTCCTCTGTGATGGGTGCCATGGTTTCTGGCAACTTTCTGTGTTGGGTGCCCCAGCAACTGTCTCTTCTCTATGATGAGTGACTCAGTGACTGTCTTTCCTCTTTGTTTCATACATTATTAACTGGCCCTCCTTTGTGATCAGAGCAACAATAACTGGATATCTTCTGTAATTGGTTCTCTAGTGACTGGCCCTCAACTGTGATGGGTACTCCAGAGACTCTCCCTTCACTGTGATGGATGTCCCTGTGACTGGTCTCTTCTGTGATGGGTGCCCCATGACTGGCACTCCTCTATAATGAATAGCCCAGTGCCAGGTTCTAATCTGTGATGGGTGCCTCAGTGACTAGCCCTCCTCTGTGATGGGTGTCCCTGAGATGGGTTCTCATCTATGAATCATGCCTCACTATCGAACTGTCTTCTCTGATGTATACCCCAGTGACTAGACTTTCTTTGTGAGAGATGACCCAGTGACTAGCCAACTTCTATGATAGTTTCCCAAGTGAATAACCATGTTCTGTTCTTGATGCCCCAGTTATTGCCCCTCGGTGATGGGTGACCCAGGAACTGGCCCTTCTCTGTGATGTTTGATACAGTGATTGACCCTCTTCTTTGATGGCTGTCCCCGTGATTGGGCTTCTTCTTTATTGGATACCCCAATGACTGGTTTGCCTCTGTGAATGATGACCTAGTTACTGGCTCACTTCTTTTATGACTCTCATACTGACAGGGCCTCCTCTTTGTTGGGTGTCTTTGTGAATACACATCTTCTGTAATGTTTGCCCCAGTGACTGGCCCTCACCATGATAGCTAGCCCAGTGTCTAGTCCTGATCTGTGATGTGTGCCACAATGACAAACCCTCTTCTGTGATGTGATTCCCAGTGACTAGCCATGACCCAGTAACTGGTCCTCACCATGATTGTTGTCCCAGTGTCTAGTGTTCTCCTGTGATGTGTGCCACAGGGATAAACCCTCTTCTGTAATGCGAATCCCAGTGACTAGCCATCTTCTGTGCTAAACGCCATTTGACTGGCCCTCCTCTGTCATGGGTGCCCCAGTGACTGACCCTTCTTTGTTAAAAAATGCCACAGTGATGGATTCTCATCTGTTATGGGTGCAAAAATAACTAGTCCTCTTCTATGATAGGTTCCATTTCTGGGTCTTTTCCATAATGTGTGTACCATTTACTAGTCTTCCTTTGTGATGGGTGTCCTGGTGCCTTCATTTTCTTCAAAATAGACACCCCAGTGAATGGGTCTCCTCTGTGATTAGTGCCTCAATGTCTGGCCATGATATCTGATAGGTTCTACAGAGGTTAGCACCCTTCTGTGATGGGCAACCTAGTAACTGGAGCCATTTTCTCTGATAGGTGCTACAGAGGTAAGCACCCTTCTGTGATGGGCAACCTAGTA
>NW_007238960.1:0-616 GCF_000164805.1 Carlito syrichta
TGGTGAGAGGCTTTGGATTATGTGTTTCTGTGGGAGCGGGCAAAAGGAGATCTTGATATTGCCAGATATTGGAATGGATGAAGGACAGGAGGGGGGTAGATTATATGAAGGGGGACATGAGGTGGAGAGGTTGGAATGCCAGGAGGAAGTGCAGGTCTGCCATATAGGACCTCGAAGGGTGAAAGCTGAGTGGGCTTTTTAGGGAGGACGTGAACGCGGAAGAGAGCTAGGGGAAGGAGGGAGACCCAGTCCTGATGGAGTTCAAGAGAGAGTTTGGTGAGGATATCTTTTAGTGTGCGGTTAGTTCATTCAACCTTTCCTGATGATTGTGGGTGATAGGGAATGTGAAAGTGCCGTTTGATGTTGAGGGCCGTTGTTAAAAACTGAACGACTTGTGAGGTGAATTCAGGCCTGTTATCTGACCGAAGGGAGAAGGGGACCCCGAATCGAGGGATGATGTGGTTGGCTAAGATAGATCCCATCGTAGCAGCCCGCTTATTTGAGGTGGGATAAGCCTTGACCCACCCGGAGAAGGTGTCAACCAGGACCAGAAGGCATTTGGTGTTACGGACGGGGGGCATGACGGTGAAGTCCACTTGCCAGTCTGACCCAGGGA
>NW_007238961.1:0-478 GCF_000164805.1 Carlito syrichta
ACAGTCTCTGCCCCAGTGACCCAGAAGCAAGGGCCAGAACACTTAGTCACAGAGTCTCCCATCAGGTGCCCATTACCTGCAAACAGCAGGTGGAAGTCCCAGGGCTAGAATGTCCACCTGTGCCAGTGGTTGGCGGGTCCTCACGTGGTGCCATTTCTCATCTCTTCTTGGCATTCAGGGGGGCCCATGTGCCCTCCCTGAAGTGCCCGGTCACTGTCACGAGCCCCATTGAGATGTTACAGATGCAAGGCTGGGCAGTGTGTGCCTGACTGAGAGGAGTTGGTCTTTAAGGAGACCACACAACCCGCTCTCAATGGGCAATTTTCTTACTCAACTGGTTATCAGATCCTGAAGTTGGAGTCCACGGTTCTGGCTCCCATCGATTTCCCTGTTCCTCTAGGCTTTCCTGCCTAGCTAGGGCCATTCCATGGCACCTGCCCCTGCCCCTGGCCCTGTTTCTGCTTGCAGTCTGCTCAAC
>NW_007238962.1:0-1806 GCF_000164805.1 Carlito syrichta
TCAGCTGACATAACTAGCTAGCACCCTAGCTAGCCAGCTGGTTAGCCAGATGAATTCATTGCCTAGCTATGTGGCTATCCAGCAGGCTATCCAGCTGACTTAACTAGCTGACTTCACGAAGTAGGCAGCTGGCTAGCCAGCAGACTTAACTAGTTAACTACCTAGCTAGACAGCTGGATAGCTAGCTGACTTAACTAGCTGACATAACTAGATGTCAGATGGCTAGCCAGCTGACTTAACTAGCTACCTATCTACTTAGCTTGCTGGCTTGCAAGCTGTCTTAACTTCCTAACTTCCTAGCTATCCTGCTGGCAAGCGAGCTGAGATAAGTAGGTTACATAACTAGCTAGCCAGCTGGCTAGTCAGTTGACTTAAAGCTAGCTATCCTTCTTTGCAGCTGACTCTCCAGCTGACTTAACTAACAGACTTAACTAGCTACCCAGCTGACTTAAATAGCTAGCATAACTAGCTAGCTACCCAGCAAGCCCGCTGACTTAACTAGCTGATTCAATTTGCTAACTACCTAGCTATCTATCATATAGCTAGCTGACTTAACTAGCTGACTTAACTAGTTAGCTAGCTGACTTATAAAGCTGACTTAACTAGCTAGCTGCCTAGCTACCCAGATGACTTAACTAGCTGAAATAACCAGCGAACCAGACGGCTGCAAATCTCATGTAACAAGCTTTCTACCTAGATAGCCAGCTGGCTAGACAACTGACTTAACGAGCTGACTTAACTAGCTAGCCAGCTGATTAGGCAGCTAACTAAACTAGCTACTTCATTAGCTGGTCAGCTGTCTAGCCAGGTTTCTTTATTACCTAGCTAACTAGCTAGCCAATAGCCTAGCCAGCTGACTTAACTAGCTGACAACAAAGTAGCTAGCTGGGAAGCCAGCAGACTTAACTAGCTAGCTATCCAGCTGACTTAACTAGTCGACATAACTTGATAGACTGATGGCTAGTCAGCTAACTTAACTAGCTACCGACCTACATTTCACGCTGGTTGACAGCTGACTTAACTATATCACTACCTAGCTAAACTGCTGGCCAGTGATCTGACTTAACTAGGTGACTTAACTTGGTAGCCAGCTAGCAGTCAGTTGACTTATCTAGCTAGCTACCTGGCTAGGCAGCTGTTTTGGCAGCTGCTTTAACTAACTGACTTAACTAACTAGCCAGTTGATGTAACTAGTTGACTTAACTAGCTAGCCAGTTGCCTGCCCATCTGAATTAACTGGCTGACTTAAACAGCTAGCCAGCTGGCTAGCCAGCTGACTTTCCTAGCTAGCTACCTACCAAGCTACCTAGCTAGTCAGTTGAATAAACTAGCTGACTTAACTAGCTACCTAGTTGCCATAACTAGTTTACTTATAAAGCTAGCTTCCTAGCTAGCCAGCTGACTTAAGTAGCTAAAATATCTAGCAAGACAGACGGTTAGGCATTTGACTTATCTAGCTTTATAGCTAACAGACTTAATGTGCTGACTTAACTATCTAACTTGCCGGTTGCCAGGTGACTTATCTAGAAGACTTAACTTGCTAGCCATCTGTTTGCCAACTGAATTAACTAGCAGACTTAACTTGCTAGCCAGCTAGTTGCCAGCTGACTTAACTAGTTGGCTTAAACAGCTAGTCTACTGGCTAGCCAGCCGACTTAAACTGCCGGCTACCTATCTAGCCAACTGGCTAGCCAGCTGACTAACCTAGCTGACTTAAGCCAGCAAGCTGGCTAGCCACCTCACTTAACTTGCTAGCTATCAACATAGCCAGCAGGCTAGCCAGCTGACTTAACTAGCTGACTTGAA
>NW_007238963.1:0-767 GCF_000164805.1 Carlito syrichta
TCCTGCTGGCCAGCGAGCTAAGTAGGTGACATAACTAGCTAGCCAGCTGGCTAGTCAGTTGACTTAAAGCTAACTATCCTTCTTTGCAGCTGACTCTCCAGCTGACTTAACTAACAGACTTATCTAGCTACCCAGCTGACTTAAGTAGCTAGCATAACTAGCTAGCTACCCAGCAAGCCAGCTGACTTAACTAGCTGATTCAAGTTGCTAGCTACCTAGCTATCTATCATATAGCTAGCTGACTTAACTAGCTGACTTAACTAGTTAGCTAGCTGACTTATAAAGCTGACTTAACTAGCTAGCTGCCTAGCTACCCAGATGACTTAACTAGCTGAAATAACCAGCGAACCAGATGGCTGCAAATCTCATGTAACAAACTTTCTAACTAGATAGCCAGCTGGCTAGATAACTGACTTAAAGAGCTGACTTAACTAGCTAGCCAGCTGATTAGGCAGCTAACTAAACTAGCTACTTCATTAGCTGGCCAGCTGTCTAGCCAGGTTTCTTTATTACCTAGCTAACTAGCTAGCCAATAGCCTAGCCAGCTGACTTAATTGGTGACAACAAAGTAGCTAGCTGGTAAGCCAGCAGACTTAACTAGCTAGCTATCCAGCTAGACTGCTATGTAGCCAGCTGACTTAGCTAGTCGACATAACTTGATAGACTGATGGCTAGTCAGCTAACTTAACTAGCTACCGACCTACATTTCACGCTGGTTGACAGCTGACTTAACTATATCACTACCTAGCTAAACTGCTGGCCAGTGA
>NW_007238964.1:0-4043 GCF_000164805.1 Carlito syrichta
TTACATGAGATTTGCAGCCATCTGGTTCGCTGGTTATTTCAGCTAGTTAAGTCATCTGGGTAGCTAGGCAGCTAGCTAGTTAAGTCAGCTTTATAAGTCAGCTAGCTAACTAGTTAAGTCAGCTAGTTAAGTCAGCTAGCTATATGATAGATAGCTAGGTAGCTAGCAACTTGAATCAGCTAGTTAAGTCAGCTGGCTTGCTGGGTAGCTAGCTAGTTATGCTAGCTATTTAAGTCAGCTGGGTAGCTAGTTAAGTCTGTTAGTTAAGTCAGCTGGAGAGTCAGCTGCAAAGAAGGATAGCTAGCTTTAAGTCAACTGACTAGCCAGCTGGCTAGCTAGTTATGTCACCTACTTAGCTCGCTGGCCAGCAGGATAGCTAGGAAGTTAGGAAGTTAAGACAGCTTGCAAGCCAGCAAGCTAAGTAGGTAGGTAGCTAGTTAAGTCAGCTGGCTAGCCATCTGACATCTAGTTATGTCAGCTAGTTAAGTCAGCTAGCTATCCAGCTGTCTAGCTAAGTAGTTAACTAGTTAAGTCTGCTGGCTAGCCAGCTGCCTACTTCGTGAAGTCAGCTAGTTAAGTCAGCTGGATAGCCTGCTGGATAGCCACATAGCTAGGCAATGAATTCATCTGGCTAACCAGCTGGCTAGCTAGGGTGCTAGCTAGTTATGTCAGCTGTCTAGTCAGATTGTTAGATATTTAAATCACCTAGTTAAGTCAGCTGACTAGCCAGCTGGTTAGCTAGGCAACTTGCTAGTTAAGTCAGGTGGATACACAGCTGGCTAGCTAGATAAGTCACCTAGTAAATTCAGCTGGATAGCCAGTTGACTAGCTATGTATCATCAAGTTGACTCAACTGGCTAGACAGCAGGAAAACTAGTTGAGACAGCTAGTCAAGTCAGCTGGCTAGCCAGCTCTCTAGCTAGGTAGTGACATAGTTAAGTCTGTTGCCTAGCCAACTGGAAGCTAATTAAGTCAGTTAATTAAGTCACTTACTATCTAGGTGGCTAGACGTAGGCAGCTACTTAAGTCAGCTGGCTAGCCAGCTTACTAGTTAGATAGCTAGTTACTTATCTCAGCTGTCTAGCCTGCTAGCTAGCTCGTTTAGACACCTAGTTAAGTCAGCTGACTAGGCATTTGGCTCCCTAAGTAGCCTGCTAGTTAAGTCAGCTGACTAGACAGCTGGCTGGTGAGATAAGTCACCTGGTTTATTCAGCTGGATAGCCAGCTGGATAGCTATGTAGAAAGCTAGTTAATTCAACTGGCTAGAAAGCAGGCCAGCTACTTAAGAAAGAAGTAAGTCAGCTAGTTAAGTCAGCTGGCTAGCCAGCTGGCTGGCTAGTTAGTGACCTAGTTAAGTCAGTTGGCTAACCAGCTGGCTAGCTATTTAAGTCAGCTAGTTAAGTAAGCTGGCTATCCAGGTGGATAGAGAGGTTGAGCACTAGTTACGTCAGCTGGCTATCCAATTGAATAGCTAGCTATGTCACCTAGTTTTGTCACCTGGTTGTCGAGCTGCCTAGCTCGTTAATCTGCTAGTTAATAAGGTGGCTAACCAGCTGGATAGCTAGTTAAGTCACCTCATTAAATCAGTTGGCTTGTCATCTCCCTAGCTGGTTAAAAAGCTAGTCAATTCAGATGGCTAGACAGCAGGCTAACAAATTATTTCAGCTAGTTTAGTCAGCTGGCTAGGTAGGTAGCTGTCTAATTAAGTCAGCTAGTTATGTGAGCTAGCTAGCTTAACTCAGCTAGTTAAGTTGCATTTCTAGCAAGATACCTAGCTAGGTAACTAGCTAGTATTTCAGCTAGCAAATTCAGCAGGCTCACTAGGTAGCTAGTTTGTTATGTCAGCTAGTTAAGTCAGCTGGCTAGCTAGTTAAGTCAGCTAGTTAAGTTAGCTGGCTAGTCAGCTGCCAGCTGGGTATCTATCTAGTTAAGTCAGCTGGCTAGCCAGTTGGCTAGCTAGATGAGTCACCTAGTTAACTCAGCTCACTAGCCAACTTGTAAGGTAGGTAGCTAGGTAGTTAAGTCAGGTGGTAAGCCAGCAGGATATATTGGTAGCTATCTAGTTAAGTCAGCTGGCTATCCACCTGCCTAGCTAGAGGTGTCAGCTAGTTAAGTCAGCTGACTAACCAGCTGGCTAACTAGCTATGTCAGTTTGTTGAATCAGTTGGATAGTCAGCTGGCTAACTGATTATGTCAGCTAGTTAATTCAAGTGGCTAGTCAACTGGCTAGCTAGGTCACTCATTAGTAAAGCCAGTTGGCTAGCCAGATCCTTATCTAGTTAAGTCAGCTATTTAAGTCATCTGGTTAGATGACTGGGTAGCTAGATGACTGGCAAGATAAGCCACCTTGTTAGCAGGCTGGTCATTTAAGTGACCAGTAGAGTGGATGGCTAGTTAAGCCAGCAGACTATCCCAATGTCAACCCAGCTGGCTGGCTATTTAGCCGGTTGGCTAGCCAGGTGGCCAGCCTGCTAGCTCACTAGCCGGTTGCCTAGCCAGCTAGCCAGCCAGGTAGCTAGCTAGTTTAAACAGGAGTCTAGCTGTGTAGCCAAACAGGTAGCTAGCTAGTTAAGTCAACTGGCTATCCAGCTAGAGAGCCAACTGGCTAGTCAGCTAGTTAAGTCAGCTAGATAGCCAGCTAGCTAGTTAAGTGAGCTAGCAACTCAGCTATCTATTCAGGTACCTAGTTAAGACTGCCAACTAGTCATGTTCTTAGTCTGCTAGCTAGTTATGCAAGCTAGCAAATCAGCTAGTTACTTATCTAACTGGTTGGCTATCAACTCGGCTAGATGGTGAGCTAACTAGTGAGCTCCCTCACTTTCCATCAGGTCAGCTAACTAGTTGTATCGCACGCCAGCCAACAGGTCAAATAACTTGTTGGCTCACTTGCAAGCCAACAGGTCTGCTAACTAGTCGCCTTGCTCACCAGACTAGTTATGGCAGTGCATGCATTGGTTCACTTGCCAGCATACTGGTTACTTCCCTGACCAGTCGGATCTCTCACCCGCCAACTAGTTAAGTGAGCTCAACTGTCTGCTCACTCGCCAGCTGACTATTTAAGTCAGCTAACCGTTCAGTCTCCTAGTCAGCCAACTAGTTAAGTCAGGTAACCAATCGGCCGACTAGGGGGCCAACTTCTCAGCTGACAAGCTAGGTCAGCTAAATAGACGGCTAACTTGTTAGGTCAGCTAACTAGTCAGCCAAATAGTCGGCTGACTAATTAGGTGAGCAACTACCCAGTCAAATACTTACCCGAACTAACAGGCCAACTCATCAGCCAAATATTTAAGCAAGCTAAATAGTTAAGCCAGCTAACAAGTTGTCCGAGTAGTCAGCCAACGTGTTAAACCAGTCAGCTAGACGACCTTCTCGTCAGCCAAGAAGTTAAGTCACCTAGCTAACTCAGTTAACCAAGTTGTTAAGTCAGCTAGTTAACTCATTTAATAACTAGTTAAAATAGAGAGCTAACTCCTTAACCAACTTGTTAATTCAGCTAGTTATCTCGTTAGCCAACTAGTTAAGACAGCGACCTAAGTGAACTAACTAGCTTGCTAGCTAAGTATGCTAGCTAAGTCAACTTGCTCACTGTTTAGCTAATTATTTAAGTCAGCTACTTAAGTCTGCTACCTAAATAGTTGGCTCATTAATTAAGCCAGCTCATTATTCAGCTAGTTAGTTAGCAAACTATTTAATTCACGTAGTTAAGTCAGCTAGCTAACTAGTTAAGTCAGCCAGTTAAGTCAGCTAGCTAAGTAGTTAAATCAGCTAGCTAAGTCATCTAGTTAAGTCAGCTTCTAATTTAGTTACCTGGTTAAGACAACTAGATAGCTAGTTAGCTAAAGGTTTAACTCAGCAGGTTGCAGCAGGTATTTAGCAAGTTAACTAACGGGTTAAGTCTGCTGGGTGAGTCAGCTAGCTAGCTAGTTAGCCAACGGGTTGAGTAATCTGGTTGAGTAGGCTAGCTAGCTAGCTAGCTAACGACCTAAGTCAGCTGGATGGTCAGCTAGCTAGCTATATAGCTAACGAGGTAAGTCAGCTGGATG
>NW_007238965.1:0-335 GCF_000164805.1 Carlito syrichta
CAGCTGGATGCAGCAGACTCTTCTCAGGAGAGTCCAGTGAACAGCATGCAATCTTGCAGGTCCCTGACTCCAATCTCAGGGCAGTGGCGGCCTGTAGTCACCTTCAGAGTGGGGTCCCAGGTGTATGAACCCAAGTCTCCCCTCAGATAGACTTACACTCTCTCACACAGAGAGTCTTTATGGACACTGGCTTTTCGGAGACTCTCACAGTCCAACCAGTCTGGTCGCCATCTTGTCAGCATCCTGCATGTTTCAATTTTTTAAATAAAAATTGTATTTATTTAACTCAAATGATATTTTATACATATATATGCTGTGAAATGATTAGTAAGGCC
>NW_007238966.1:0-788 GCF_000164805.1 Carlito syrichta
ATTTTTCTTTCTTTTTAGTCAATCTGACAAGGATGTGTCTGTTTGAAGTTTGTGTATCAAGGGGTTAGGGATGAAATTATGCTGAGTTTTGTTAGGGTATGTGGTGAGACTTGATGGAATGGATTGTAAATAATAGTAACAAGAATAATAAAAACAAGAAAAATAGAAAATTACAAAGATATCAACCCAAGAGCAGGTCAGTGGCAGCTGTGGTATCTGATATATAACCCTCTTGTGTTGAGGTAGAATCCTTGACACACAGAGGGTCTGTCTATACTCTTCCTAAATTGTGTCTCCATTTGACCATCACTCTTAGGGGAGGAACTTACCCTTGGAATTTCTGTTGAAAGCAGTCATGAGGGAGGAAGGACTGGTTTTTGAAGATTATATACTCTCTCTTTTCTCTTTCTCTTTCTTTTCCCATATATATATACATATATATGTATATATATGTGTGTGTGTATACACACACACATGCCCAAACATACAAATTTGCACAAGCATATGTACAAGTGCATATATATATTAAATATAAGTTATATATACTTGCATCCTGTGGATATACACATATGTATATATTTAAGCCTCATAATGTACAGAAGGTGCCATGTATGCACATTTTAAGAAAGAAAAATCTATTAAAATTGTAATAATCAATACTTAATATATACCAATAATAAAAGAAGAATACAAGTCACATTTGACTTCTGCAATTACAAGTGGTACTCAAAGTGGTTGCCATCAGCATGTATATAATATATAGATAACTGCTAAAACGTGTATACATT
>NW_007238967.1:0-1255 GCF_000164805.1 Carlito syrichta
CAAGACGCACCCAAGCAACTCGGCAAGACTCGTTTCTACCATCCATACCAAATGATCCATGCGTGGTCGCATGCGGCTGCTGTTCCAGCTCCTTGGAAGGCCAGTGGGGAAGGATCACCAGAGCCCTGTGGGCTGAGCCTGTAGTGACCGGGAGCAAGCCACCACCATCCAGTCTGGATGATCAAGTGAGATTTTGACTCAAAAAAATAAAAGGAAAGAAAAGAAGAGCATTCATTTGTGTATCAGGTTGGGATCATCATATACAGACAGAGATCATTGGGGAAGGAGGCCGAAGCCTTGGGCATAGATTTCCTGAAAGATGGTGGATGAGGAGACAAGCAGATCGTGGCTTGGCAGCCGAGGTGGGGGACCACTGGAGACTGGGAGTTTGAGACCAGCCTGGGTCATGTAGTGAGACCTCATCACTCACCATAACACAAACATTCGTGTTGTCTTTGGTGGCACCCAGGGTCCCAGCTACATGGGATGCAGTGACCTCCATTCCGAGGTTGCATTTGTGTCATCCCCTCCAACAGCATGTGTGAGTTCAGGCCAGGCATTGTGGCTCATGGGTCAGCCCCGCTCCCTTGGAGTCCGAGGCGGGTGACTACTTGATTCCAGTGTTCAGAGACCAGCCTGGATGATGTGGCCAGACCACGTCTGGGCGAGAGATCCCCAAGTAGTCCCAGCTGCTCAGGGGCCAAGGCAGTAGGACCGACTGAGCCCTGACAGTTGAGGCCACGAAGCCACGATCCTGTCACTGTGCTCCAGCCCAGCCCATGAAGACTCCGATGACAAAAAAGATACCTTCCACGTGCAGCATGATGGAAGACCTCAGCTCCCCAGTTAAAGTTCTGCATGGGCAGGTGATGAATGAGTGATCGGGAGATGAAGAGGCCCTTCCCCAGCCTGGAGGTTGCAGACCGAGCAGCCGAACCCTGCACTGGCCATGATGTTGGTGGACCATCTTGATCACTCTGCCCACAGCCACCCTAACTCACGGCCCTCGGTTCCGTGAGCTCACGCATGTCTTTGCTGTTGGGCACAAGTGTGGAGAGTGGAGGCAGACCTTCTGCCGGCTGGATGTGCTGGTGGCCACCTTTGAAGCCTTCTGAAAATGGCAGTACAGAAACTGCCTTTTCCTCTCAGATCCCTGAGTGTGCTTCTTGCGCTGAATCGCAGGAGTGGTGATGATGGTGATGGTGGTGATTATTATTATTTGTTGTCAGAATCCCGCTCTGTCACCCAAGATGGA
>NW_007238968.1:0-2761 GCF_000164805.1 Carlito syrichta
CTAATGTGTTTGAGACCAGCCCTGGGCACTGGGCAAGACTTCATTTCAGACACCAAAAATAAATCCAACTATTAGCCAGGCGTGGTGGCACAGGCCTGTGGTTCCAGCCACTCAGAGGGCTGAGGCAGAAGGATGACCTGAGCCTGGCAGGTGGAGTCTGTGGTGGCCGTGAGCACATCCCTGCTCTCAGGCCTGGGCCACAGAGTGGGATTCTAACTCCAGATAATAACAGTCACCAGCACCGCCACCACCACCACCCCTGGCACTCAGCACTAGGAGTCACCTTCAGGGATGGGAGAGTACTGGCAGTATCCCGCCTGTCGTTTGTGGGAGTTTTCAAAGGTGGCCTTCGGGAATGTCTGTCCTGTGCCTTCAGCCACACATCCCAGAAGGCTACCCTCCACTCTTCACACTCGTGCCCCACGGCAAAGACGTGTGTGAGCTCAGGGAACAGAAGGCCCCGAGTTAGGGCAGCCATCAGGCACATAAAGATCAAAGCAGTCCAACAATGCCATGGCCAGCACAGATTCTGGTCGGCCAGTCTGCCACCATCAGGTGTGGGGAGGGCTCCTTCTTCTCCCAATCACTCCATTGTCCCCTGCCCACGCAGACCATTCACTGGGGAGCCGTGGATGCTCTCGTGACACACATAGGAGGCAATTTTTGGCCGCTGGAGTCTCCAGCGGCCAGAATGGGGTACAGCTGCACAATTGTGGCTCCCGTGGCCTTAACCTGTGGGGCTCAGGTGGTCCTCCCACCTCAGACCCCGAGCAGCCAGGACTTCAGGGGCCACAATGCCTGTTTCAATTTTGAAGACCTCTCATTGAGACAAGGTCTGTCCATGTTGCCCAGACTGGTCTACAACCCCTGAGTTCAGGCCGCCTCATGCCTCAGCATCCCACGGTGCAGGGCTTATGGCTGTGAGCCTTGGAACCTGGCCTGGACTCACACATTTTGTCTGTGGGGGCCACACTAAGGAATGACCCAGAATGAAGGCCACCACATCACGTGTAACCGGGACTGCAGGTACTACCATGCACGACTTCTGTTTTCTGGGGAGCAACGAGGTCTCGCTATGTGGCCCAGGCTGGTCTCAAAATCCCGGACTCCAGCAGTACCCTGCATTGGCCTCCTAAAGCCACAACCCGATTGTCTGCCAATCCACCATCTTTTGTGAAATCTAGGCCCAAGTCTGGGACCTCCTTCCCAAAATATCTCTGTCTGTTCATGATGATACCAATCCATACACAAATGGATGCTCTTCTTCTTTATCCTTTTTTCCTTTTTTTCTTTGAGTCAGAGTCTCACTCTGATGCCCAGGCTGTAGGGCAGTGACTCACTCCTGGACATTGCAACCTTGGCCCACCGGGCTCTGGCAAGCCTTTCCCTGGCCTCTGAGGAGCAGGAACTACAGGTGTGCTCCACCATGCCCAGCTCATTTGGGATGAGTGGTAGAGATGAGGTCTCGTCAAGGTGCCCGGGAGGACTTCAATAGCAGGTGTCAGCCTCCCAAAGGACTGGGATGATGAGGCTGACCCCCCCGAGCCAGGCCTCGAACTTTCATCAAAAACAAAACAGAAGGCCTGGCACGGCGGCCCATGCCTGGAATCCCAGCACTCTGGGAGGCCGAGTGGGGAGTACGCCTGAAGCCCAGGAGCCAAGGCCAGCCTTGTGCAATGCAGGGAGACCCCATCTCTGCACCCATCCAAACAGGGGGTCTGTGGTCGAGGTGGCCGTTTTTTGGCCATTCCACTGACTGTGGCAGGAGGATTGCCGGAGACCAAGGTTTCAAGGCTGGTGGTGAATGACAGTCATGTCCCCAGGTCCCAGCCTAGGCCACAGAGCCAGAGCCTGTCTCCAAAAAATCAGAATCCTAAACATATTTTCAACTGTGCATGGTGTGTTCACAGGGCAACTGACTTTAGAGTCACAAAAAATGAGATTTGTGTGGAAGAATTGTCCCCTGATGAGGGACAATTGGTCCTCGTTTCCAAGTCTGAGGGTCGGCCTGCCTGGGGCACATTTCTCACCTCAGAGAGAAGAGGGGCAGGAATCTGGAAGGGAGCCGGGGGAACTCCCACACAAACCCGTGGTAGCCATTGGGAGGGTTGTGTCCTGAAGGTGCCGTGCTTGGGTACCCTCACATGTGGGGAGGGCAGGGAGGGAAGGACTGATGGTGGAAAGTTTGCAGGAGAATGGATTTCTTTCTTTCTTTCTTTCTTTCTTTCTTTCTTTCTTTCTTTCTTTCTTTCTTTCTTTCTTTCCTTCCTTCCTTCCTTCCTTTCTTCCTTCTTTCTATTTTTCTTTCTTTCTTTCTTTCTTTCTTTCTTTCTTTCTTTCTTTCTTTCTTTCCTTTTCATTCCTCACTAGGTTGCCCAGGCTGCTCTCAAAGTACACAACCTGGGCCACACTCTCGGCCTGGGCCTCCAAAATTTCTGCAATCACATGTTTTACATTTGGTTGACATTCTGGTCTTCCTGCCTCGTCTTGAACTCTGGGCCAGACTTGATCCTACCGACGATGCCTGCTCTCACCCAAGGTTTTCTTGGCTTAGCTTGGGGTCAAGATGGGGGCTTGCTATGGTGTCCAGCCTGGTCTCAGCTTTCAGACTTCAGCCAATTTCCTGTCTCAGCCTCCCCGAGTGCCGAGGAGACAGGTGGGAGTTGCCCAGCCAGCCCCCCCCCCCAGACAGTTTGAGAGTCATGTAATCCCCTTCCCCTAGCAGACCCTGGGATGAACCGGCAAGTTCACACTGGGGTTC
>NW_007238969.1:0-774 GCF_000164805.1 Carlito syrichta
TTCTTTCTGTCCTTTTCATTCCTCACTAGGTTGCCCAGGCTGCTCTCAAAGTACACAACCTGGGCCACATTCTCGGCCTGGGCCTCCAAAATTTCTGCAATCACATGTTTTACATTTGGTTGACATTCTGGTCTTCCTGCCTGGTCTTGAACTCTGGGCCAGACTTGATCCTACCGACGATGCCTGCTCTCACCCAAGGTTTTCTTGGCTTAGCTTGGGGTCAAGATGGGGGCTTGCTATGGTGTCCAGCCTGGTCTCAGCTTTCAGACTTCAGCCAATTTCCTGTCTCAGCCTCCCCGAGTGCCGAGGAGACAGGTGGGAGTTGCCCAGCCAGCCCCCCCCCAGACAGTTTGAGAGTCATGTAATCCCCTTCCCCTAGGCAGACCCTGGGATGAACCGGCAAGTTCACACTGGGGTTCGAGGCAGATGGAGGTATGGCTGCCTTGGGGGAGACACGCCCCTGCACCAGGCCTTCCCCTGGGGTGGGCTTGGCGTGTGACTCTGGCTTCTATCTCCATGGTACCAGGTCATCTGAAGGGAGCCCGCCTTGCTTTGGGGTCCCGAGAGTGGTGTGAAGGGCTGGCATGGGGGCTTACGCCTGTCACCCTGGCTCTTTGGGAGACATAGGTGAAAGGTTGACCTGAGCTCCCTGATTCAAAACCAGTCCAGGTACCTTGGCAAGACCTCATCTCTACAAGAAGTCAAAAAAATGTGCCATGCGTGGTGGTGCATACCTGTTGTTCTTACCACCCTGGAGGTCACGGCAGGAGTTTC
>NW_007238970.1:0-2903 GCF_000164805.1 Carlito syrichta
TTTCCTGTCTCAGCCTCCCCGAGTGCCGAGGAGACAGGTGTGAGTCGCCCAGCCAGCCCCCCCAGACAGTTTGAGAGTCATGTAATCCCTTTCCCCTAGGCAGACCCTGGGATGAACCGGCAAGTTCACACTGGGGTTCGAGGCAGATGGAGGTATGGCTGCCTTGGGGGAGACACGCCCCTGCACCAGGCCTTCCCCTGGGGTGGGCTTGGCGTGTGACTCTGGCTTCGATCTCCATGGTACCAGGTCATCTGAAGGGAGCCCGCCTTGCTTTGGGGCCCCGAGAGTGGTGTGAAGGGCTGGCATGGGGGCTTACGCCTGTCACCCTGGCTCTTTGGGAGACATAGGTGAAAGGTTGACCTGAGCTCCCTGATTCAAAACCAGTCCGGGTACCTTGGCAAGACCTCATCTCTACAAGAAGTCAAAAAAATGTGCCATGCGTGGTGGTGCATACCTGTTGTTCGTACCACCCTGGAGGTCACGGCAGGAGTTTCACTGAAACCCAGAGGGTGGAGGCCGCAGTGGCAGAGAGCAGGCCCCTGTGCTCCAGTCTGGGTGACAGAGCGGGTCTTCAATTCAGAATATTAATACCAACCACCACCACCACAACCACAGGCTGGGCTCAGGTGTTCAGCCTGGCATCCTGGCCCTTCAGAGGCCAAAACGAGTGGATGACCTGAGCCTGTGGGTTCAAGAATAGCCCAGGACACTGGGTGAGACCTCATCTCGGTCATGAAAAATAAATCCAAAGATTAGCCAGGTGTGGTGGCGCAGGCCTGTGGTTCCAGTCACTTGGGGACCAAGATGGGTGGATCGCCTCAGCCCAGGAAGTAGAGTCCTTGGTAGCCTTGAGCGTGCCCCTGCACTCAGGCCTGGGCATTAAAGTGGGATTCCTACTTCAAATAATAATAATCACCACCAATGCCACCACCATCTCCCCCGACACCCAGTGCGAGAAGTCACGCTCAGGGATGGGAGAGGAAAAGGCACTATCCTGCCTGTCACTTGTGGGAGGTTTCAAAGGTGGCCACCGGGCACATCCATCCTGCACTTTTGGCCACACATCCCACAAGGCCTGCCTCCACACTCGTGCCCCACGGAAAACACACGTGTGAGCTAACGGAATATACGGCCCCGATTTAGGGCAGCTGTCAGGCATAGAGTGATCAAAGTGGTGGGGAATGCGACGTCCAGCCTAGGTTTCAGTGGCCTGGTATGCCACCATTGGGCAGGGTTGTGCCCCTTCCTCTCCTGATCACACCACTGTCCCCCGCCCACGCGGACCTTTCCCTGGGGAGCCATGGATGCCCATCATGTTGCACCTGGGAAGCATCTTTTTTGTTGCCTGAGTCTCTCGGCCAGGCTGGGGCACAGCGGCATGACCATATCTCCCAGGGCCTTGACCTGCGTATCTCTGGCGGTCTTCCCATCTCGGTCCCTGAGTAGCTGGGAGTCCAGGGTCACCATGCCCAACTCGATTTTGGAGACCTCTCACCGAAATGAAGTCTTTCCATATTTCTCGGGCTGTTTTCTGACCCCTGGGCTCACGCTGCCTCCTGCCTTGGTCTCCCAGGGTGCGGGACTGAGAGTCGTGTGTCATGGTGCCCAGCTTGAGCTCAAATGTTCAGTCGGTGGGGGCAATGTAAAGGAACGCCCCGGGATGAAGGCGACCACATCCTATGTCCCGGACTGCAGGTGCTATCACACGCGACTCCTGTGTGTGCGTTCTTCATAGCAATAAGCTCTCACTAAATGAGCCAGGCTTGTATCGAACTTCCAGGCTCCAGTGGTCCACCACCTTGGCCTCCCAAAGCCACAGCCCAATTTCCTGTTGATACTCCATCTTTCGGGAATTCTAGACCAAAGGATGGGTCCTCCTTCCCAAATGATCTCTGTTCACGATTCACTGTTCACTTCACACACAAATGGATGCTCTTCTTTTTTTCCCCTTTTTTCCTTTTATTCTTTGAGTCAGTCTCACTCTACCGCCCAGGCTGGAGGGTGGTGGATTGCTCCCAACCACCACAGCCTTGGCTTGCTGGGTTCCAGCGAGCTTTTCCCCAGCCTTATGAGGAGTTGGAAAGAAAAGTATGTGCCACCACACCCGGCTTATTTGGGATGGAGGGTACAGACGAGGTCTCGCCAAGTTGCCTGGGCAAATCTTGGACTGTGGGCTAGGGCCAGTCACTGGTCTTAGCCTCCCAAAATGCTGCGATGACGAGTCTTAGCCCCTGAGTCCAGCCTTGATCTTTCATCAAAAATGAACCAGAATGCCTGGTGCTGAGTCCCACGCCTGGAATCCCAACATTCTCGGAGGCCAAGACGGGAGTTTGGGTGGAAAGCAGGAGCCAAAGGCCAGCCTGAACCATGCAGAGAGACCCTGACTCTGCACCCATCCAAACAGGGTGTCTGTGATCAAGGTGCCCATCGTCAGGGCCACACCAGAGGCTGAGGCTGGAGGATCACCAGAGCCCACAGTTTCGAGGATGGTGGTGAAGGACAGTCATGTCCTGGGGACCCATCCTGTGCCACAGAGACAGAACCTGTCTCCAAAAACATCAGAATCATACACAGATTCTCAACTGCATGTGCTGTGTTCACAGGGTGACTGGCTTTAGAGTCAGGTAAAATGGGATTGGGGGAAAGAAATGTCCCTGGGTGAGGGATGTGCCCCTGGCATTTCTTGGTGGAAGTCCTTGTTGCCGAGTAGGAGGGTTGGCCTGGGGCACATTTATTACTTCGTAAAGGAGAGCCAGCAGAAATCCGGCCAGGGAGCCTCAGGAACTCTTGCACCAAAGCGTAGGCAGCCACTGAGGGGGGGTTGGGACTGGAAGGTGTCAAGCTTATAGGACTCTCCCATGAGGTGGTGAAGGACTGAGGGCAAAAGGTTTGGAGGAGAAGGG
>NW_007238971.1:0-815 GCF_000164805.1 Carlito syrichta
CAATCCTCTGACTTAACTCGTTATCTAAAGAGCTAGCTAGCTGACTCAACCAGTGAACTTAGCTCGTTTGCTAACTGGCTAGTTTGCCTACTCAACTAGGTGACACAACCCGTTTGCTAACTAGCTAGCTAGCTGACTCAACCAGCTGGCTTAACCCATTAGTTAACTAGTTAACTACCTCATTCAACCTGCTAACTTAACCCATTAGCTAACTAACTAGTTAAATGTCTTAACCATCTGACTAAATTAGAAAGCTGACTTAAGTAGCTGACTTAGCTATCTGACTTAACTACCTAACTAGCTGACTTAACTGGTCAACTTAACAAGTTAGCTACCTGACTTAACTACCTGAATTATATAGTTAGCTAACTATTTAACTAGCTGCTTAAAAGTTAATTATCTAACTAGTTAGGAAGCAGACTTAAGTAGGTGACTTAAATAGTTAGCTAACTAGTGAGCTAGCTGACTTAGCTTGCTTACTTAGCTAGCTAGCAGGTTAGCTACCTGATTTAACTAGTTGGCTAACGAGATAGCTAGCTGACTTAACGAGTTGGTTAACGAGTTAGCTGTTTTAACTATTTGTTAAACGAGCTAACTAGCTGACTTAACTAGCTGGTTAATGAGTTAGCCAGGTGAATTAACTTGTGGGCTGACGAGTCGGCCGACTACTTCGATTGTTTAACACATTGGCTGCCTAAACGCCCGACTTTTTAGCTGGCTTAAACGTCGGCTGACTAGTAGGCCGCCTAGTTAGCTGTGTTAACAAGATGACTGACGAGCTGGCCACTAGTTAGCAATGTTAACTAGCTGCATGC
>NW_007238972.1:0-1889 GCF_000164805.1 Carlito syrichta
TGGTTTTTTTGTCTTTCTTTTGTTTTTAGGGTGGGTTCATGTATATTTTATTCTTTTCCCTGTACTCTTGTGAAGAACGTTATCTTTTTTCTTTTTCTTCTGTGTTTAGTACTTTCTTAAGTGTTTCATGTACAGGTGGTTTGGTGGCAGCATAAGTTCTTAGGGATTGGATATCTGGGAAAGATTTTCATTCCCCCTCACTGATGAAGCTTAGCTTGGCCAGGTAGGTTATTCTTGGTTGAAATTTTTTATCTTTTAGGACTTTGAATATAGGGCTCCAAGCTCTCCTAGCCTACAGGGTTTCTGTAGATAAATCAGCTGCTATTCTAATTGGTCTTCCATGGTAGGTGATCTGGTCTTTTTCTCTTGCTGCCTTTTGGATTTTTTCTTTTATGCCTACTTTGTTTAGGTGAATTATTATGTGTCTAGGAGTTGGTTTTCTCATTTGTTGTCTTGCAGTGGTTCTCTGAATCTCTTGTGTTTGAATTTTTGCATCACTGATTAGATAAGGGAAATTTTCTTGAATGATCTCATGGGAAGTGTGTTCCAATGTGGTCTCTGTCTTTCTTTCTGCCTTAGGAATGCCAATTACTCTTAGGTTTGCTTTCTTGAAGTACTCGCTCCTCTCTTGAAAGTTTTATTCTGTCTTTTTTAGCTTGTTTTTTGTGTTTTTAAGAGTTTGGGTTAGTTCTATATTTTGGTCCTCAAGCTCTGAGATTCTTTCTTCTGCTTGGGTAATTCTGCTTTCCATGCTTGTCAGTTTGTTATTTATTTTCTTCACAGTATTCTTTATTACTGTTATCTCAGATATCAGCTCCTTCCTAGTTTCTTCTTGTGTCTCCTCAATTCTTTTTAGTCTCTCCATTATTGTTTTGATATCTGCATTTGCATTTTGAGACCCTTCATTCTGGGGACTTTGCATTGTTTGTATTCCAAAGTCAATTTTCTCAGTGTCTGCTCTCCCAGGCGTCTGGGAGAGACCCATACTCTTCTTTTGGTTTTTCTTCATTTCTGTAGATTTTTCTCCCTTTACCCCTTTCCCTCCCCCTCTTCAATTCTGTTTTTGAGGGAAGGTGGGGTTGCTTTTATTTCTCTTCTGCAATGACCTGTTCTTCCTTATGAGGGTCTTCTGGTTTTGTTCACTTTTCCCTCTGTTTTACAGTCTGTCTATTCAGCAGTTTGCAGTCTTGGTCCGTTCAGAGAATCTCACAAGTTCACCTATGCCGTCGCCATCTTGCCCCGTCTCCTATATTTTATTTTTTTATAGTTTAAAGATGATTACAATTCAGCGTTGGTTATAAAAATATTCATTATGCAGGGATTGATATTCAGGAAGTGTATAATACTCCAAGACAACTCCTTATCCTTTTTCATGCTATAATATTGCTTTCACGTTGACAACTAGATCAATTCTATCATAAATGCTGAATGTTTTATTCTGCATAAATTGAAACTTGTTGAGAATCCACATGTATATCATCCTTGGATAACTGAACCTTGACGATCAGTGTACCTAAGTGCTATTCAGAACACAGAATGCAGGATAAACCTTAAAAATTTTAGACAATAAAACAGTATCATAATTTAATACAGTTATTTCCTTTCTTAACATTTGTGTACGATTTCTTGCTGCACTCTGTATTTTCTGCTAGTTAATTTTGATTAAATGTTAAAGAAATGCAATCCTTAGAGAAAAGATTCCACGACATATTTGAAGGAAGTATTAAATCCCATTCCACTTATGTTTTAAACCAATTCATATTTTACAAGTGTATTTCCATTGAGTCACCTAGTATTTTCTCTACCTAAGACATAATGCTGTACTCTGCTACAAAGTCTCAGATTAATATGATACTTTTAATCACAAAGCATTTAAAATCAGGCAAAAC
>NW_007238973.1:0-1359 GCF_000164805.1 Carlito syrichta
TTCATGGAACATATTCTAAGATTGACCACATAATTGGCCATAAATCAAGCATAAGCAAATTTAAAAGGACTGAAATTCTACCATGCACCTTCTCAGACCACAGTGGACTAAAAATAAACATTGACACTAACAAGGTGCCCCCAAAACCCACAAAGATATGGGCACTAAACAGCATGATGCTAAACAACTCCTGGGTCAATGATGAAATAAAAACAGAGATCAAAAGATACCTGGAAACAAATGAAAATGAAAAAAACATCTTACCAAAATCTCTGGGATGCCTTAAAAGCTGTAGTAAGAGGGGAATTTATATCCCTACAAAAACACATGAAGAAAATGGAAGGAACACAAATTAACAGCCTAACAAGCCACCTAAGGAAGCTGGAAAAGCAAGACCACAAAAACCCTAATTTCAGCAGAAGAATCCAGATCACCAAAATAAAAACCCAAATCCAGGACACAGAGGACAAAAAGATAAAACAAAAAAATCAATGAAACAAAAAGCTGGTTCTTCAAAAGGATAAACAAGATCGATGGTCCCCTAGCTAGACTGACCAAGAAAAACCGAGAAAAAAACCAAATAAGCACAATCAGAAAAACAAAAGATGAAGTCACATCTGACCCTGAAGAAATACAAAAGATCATTAGAGACTACTATGTACACTTGTATGGAAACAAATTTGAAAACCAAGCCGGGCTCATGGCTCAGCCTGTAATCCCACGCCTTTGGAAGGCTGAGGTGAGTGGATTGCCTGAGCCCGTGGGTTTGAAACCTGCCTGGGCAGTGAGACCTCATCTCTACAATAAATAAAAAATCAGCCAGGCGTGTAGCGCATGCCTGTAATTCCAGCTACTGGGAAGGCTGAGGTGGAAGATCACCGGAGCCCAGCAGGTCGAGGCTGCGGTGGCCGGGAGTGGCCACTGCACTCCAGTCTGGGCAACAGAGTGAGACCCCAACTCAAAAAAACACAACAACTTGAAAACCTTAAGGAAATGGAGGACTTTCTGACATCACACAACCTACCTAGGTTGGAACAAGAAGAAATTGAGACCCTAAATAGACCAATAGCAATCATGGAAATTGACTACATAATAAGAAAGCTGCCTACAAAGAAAAGCCCTGGTCCAGATGACTTTCCAGCAGAATTCTACAAGACATTTAAGGAGGAGTTGATACCAATCCTACTGAAGGTATTCCAGGCGATTGAAAAAGATGGAACTCTCCCCAAATCATTTTACGAAGCCAACATCACATTGATAACCAAATCAGGTAAATATCCAACAAAGAAAGAGAACTACAGGCCAATAACTTTGATGAACATAGATGCTAAAATTCTCAACAAGATCCTAGCAAACCGG
>NW_007238973.1:2703-3004 GCF_000164805.1 Carlito syrichta
ACAACCCCATTATAAAATGGGCAAAAGATATGAACAGCCACTTCACAAAGGAAGACATCCGAGCAGCCAACAGACACATGAAGAAATGTTCAACCTCACTAATCATCAGGGAGATGCAAATCAAAACCACACTGAGATGCCACCTAACTCCAGCCTGAATGACAATTATCAACAACTCAAAAAATAACAGCTATTGGAGAGGGTGTGGGGAAAAGGGAACACTTCTATACTGTTGGTGGGAGTGTAAACTAGTGCAACCTCTGTGGAAAGCAGTGTGGCGATTCCTAAAAGCTCTAAATAG
>NW_007238974.1:0-834 GCF_000164805.1 Carlito syrichta
AAGGGAACACTTCTACACTGTTGGTGGGAGTGTAAACTAGTGCAACCTCTGTGGAAAGCAGTGTGGCGATTTCTAAAAGCTCTAAAAATTGACCTTCCATATGACCCTGCAATCCTCCTACTGGGAATATACCCTGAAGAACACAAATCACTCTATAAAAAAGATACCTGCACACGTATGTTTATCGCAGCATTGTTCACAATAGCAAGAACCTGGAAACAACCATGCTGCCCATCAAAAGAGGACTGGATTAAAAAAATGTGGTACATATACACGATGGAATACTATGCAGCCATAAAAAAGAACAAAATAATGAATTTCGCTGCAACCTGGATGGAACTAGAATCTATAATACTGAGTGACCTCTCACAGAAACAAAGATCCGAATATCACATGTTCTCACTCATATAATGGACCTTGAACATCCAATGCAATACTATAAGAAAATGACTGATGGTACTGAGAAACTATGGGGGGGAGGAGGACGGGATTAACAGTAGCAAATATCTGTTGGGGGATGGGAAAACACCTCTTATCAACAGGGTGCCTGAATGAAACGTAATTGTACACCTAACCCTTAACTGTACCCCACAAAACCATAATAAAAAATACTGATTAATGGAAAAAAAAGAAATATGCAAAACCCACATGAATCAAGTATAAAAATTTAGTAAAATACAAATAAAGAGAGACAAACCCTAATCCTGTATGCAAAGGTCAAATATTGTAAAAAGGCCAGTGATTTCTGAAGTCAGTCAATAGATGTAATTCACTTATAATCACAATTCCAATGTATACAAAATTAATAAACTGATTTTACAGTTCATTTTAAAA
>NW_007238975.1:0-809 GCF_000164805.1 Carlito syrichta
CCTACGTAATAAGAAAACTTCCTACAAAAAAAAGCCCTGGTCCAGATGGCTTTCCAGCAGAATTCTACAAGACATTCAAGGAGGAGCTGATACCAATCCTACTGAAGGTATTCCAGGCGATTGAAAAAGATGGAACTCTCCCCAAATCATTTTACGAAGTCAACATCACATTGATACCCAAGCCAGGTAAAGATCCAACAAAGAAAGAGAACTACAGGCCAATATCTTTGATGAACATAGATGCTAAAATTCTCAACAAGATCCTAGCAAACGGATTCAGCAATACATCTCAAAAATCATCCACCATGACCAAGTAGGCTTCATTCCTGGCATGCAAGGCTGGTTCAACATTCGTAAAACCATAAATGTAATTAAATACATCAACAGATGTCAAAACAAAAACCACATGATCATATCACTAGATGCAGAAAACGTTTTTGATAAAATCCAGCACCCTTCTTGATAAAAACCCTTGAACATCTAGGAATACAGGGAACATACCTCAAAATAGTAAAAGCCATCTACGAGAAACCCACAGCCAGCATACTCCTAAATGGACAAAAATTGGAACCAATTCCCCTGAAATCTGGAACTAGACAAGGATGCCCACTCTCTCCCCTCCTGTTCAACATAGTATTGGAAGTCCTGGCTAAAGCAATCAGAGAAGAGGAGGCAATCAGAGGTATTCAAATAGGAAAAGAGGAAGTCAAGTTATCTCTCTATGCAGATGATATGATGGTGTACCTTGAAAACCCAAGATAATCTGTCAAAGGCCTCCTTACATTGATAAAAGCCTTTGGCAAAGTCTC
>NW_007238976.1:0-500 GCF_000164805.1 Carlito syrichta
CTTCCTGATCCTAATATATAAAGCTGATCATCAGCAACAAAGTTTCTAAAAATAAACCCAAATACAAACTGTAATTGTACTAAAGCCAAAACTGCAATTAGTAGAAAGTGGGGACAATGAAATTTCTAAAGTTAGCTAAGTTCTTATAAAACCTCAAAGTATCATGTATGATCATGCTTGGACTAACATAATTCCCTGACGTAGCATGACCTATTCTAAAATACTTTCTATGAATAAAATAAATTCAGTTTCTATTATAAGTAGAAAAAACTTACACTAATTGTAGCTAAAGAACTGGTTTAAAAGAATGCAGCCCAAGCCGGGCTCGGTGGCTCAGCCTGTAATCCTGCACCTTTGGGAGACTGAGGTGAGTGGATTGCCTGAACCCGCGGGTTCGAGACCCGCCTGGGCAGTGAGACCTCATCTCTACAATAAATCAAAAAAATCAGCCGGGCGTGGTAGCGCATGCCTGTAATTCCGGCTACTGGGAAGGCTGAGGC
>NW_007238977.1:0-3224 GCF_000164805.1 Carlito syrichta
GCCTGTCACAGTCACAGAGCCTTCAGCTTAGATCAGCAGAGTTCCTTTAGGTACTTGTGCTGCATGTTAAAAGGAGGAGGAAAATGGGGTCTATGGCTCCTGAACACATCCTAGCAGTCTCGGGGTCCACGGCCCTTCCTGATCCCTAATGCTCAGTGGGCCTCCTTGGCCAGCTCCCAACACTGAGAGCTAATAAAAGATGTGCTTCCCCTTACCTCCTATGTACTCTCAGTAAGTAGTTTCAGGGGATCCTTTACTTCCCTGTAGTTTACACCCAATCAACTGAAAGATGCAAATCTCCATTCACTCCCTTTTTCTGAGTGGTTATAAGTTTGAATAATACAGTATCAATGTAATCGTAAGTTTTGTGATTTGTATAACTTTTGTGCAATGCATGATGTCTTAGGCCTTGTAAACTCCCTTTACTCTATGGCAAGCTTGATGACCGCTTCTGCCAGGCTCTACTGATAAAAGCTCTGAGATATCTCTGATACTGGCACCAGGAAGTCTGTACTGAAAAATGTCACTGTCAATAAATGCAGCTGAAACCCAAGTTCTATACAATACTCTTCTGGTCATGTGGTTAATGTACAGGTACCGACAACTCTGGACTATAAAAGTGAACAGCGAGGCCTGAAGGGTGAGCAGAACCATTTTAGAAAGATTCTGAGTCTGGCTCTACTGTCTGGATTCGACCTCAGAAATAAACTTTCTACCAGTTTCCAGTCCCTTTGATTTACTGTAATCAAGGGAGAGAAGCAGAATATTACTCGAACGATAACAACAGGAGATTGACCTCATTATATTCCTTCCTTTGTGGGGTTTAGGCACAACAAGTTACCAGCATTAATATTAAAATAGAGAACATAGGGCCATCAGAAAAAACTATAAGATACCAAAAACAATAAGATACCAAATAATAAATACAACCTAATGCCATGTAAGGTAAGGGTGAATTCACACCTGTTGGCCATCAATCTTGCTACATTTTGATCTTGCTGCATCCTTAGCTTAAATTAAACCATTCCTTTCTGCTAATTCTAAGTTTCAGACAGAGCCTTAGTCTTTTAGCCAATTGGAAATTAAAGAATTTCTGAATTCACCTATAACCTACAAGCTCCTGATTGAAGATATTCCATGTTTTGAGTTGAACCAGCGTATACCTCTCATGTATTGATTTATGCCTGTGCAGTATACTTTCTCAGGACTCTTTGAGACTGTGTCTACCCTGGCCCACAATCAGTCATATTCGCTCAGAATAAACCTCTTTAAAATATCTTACAGAGTTTCTTTTTGGTTTTTTGTTAACAGAACAATAATGAGAACTTCACATTGAGGGAAGTAAAATATGAAGTAAATGAAGTAGAAAAATATCATCATTTGCCTTGGGGATAATAAATAAGAACATCATTTTTTGTATAGAGCAAAATGGAAAAGTAGTTATAAATCTGGTAGAAAAAGGAGATTGTAAGTGGTTATGAAGAGCCTTGACTGCTAAGCAAACATGTACCCTGTGCAATATGAGAAACTTTTGTGTATAAGAATGATGACTCTACAAATAAAGATTATAATACTTAAGTTTAATGTAAACACTTTTTGAAAGTAAGACAAAGCCTTTTTATAAGGCGTTACATGCCATAGTACTGCCCATCCATAGGAAAAAAAAATGGAGGCAAACAATAAAAGTAGAGAGTTTATTTGGGCCAAGTTTAAGGACTGCAAACTGGGAACATGGATTCAAGTTGCCTTGAATATGCACTCCAATTAGCACCAGTTACAAGTGATTTTTTTTTTTTTTTTTTGAGTTGGAGTCTCAATCTGTCGCCCAGACTGGAGTGCAGTGGCCACTCCCCGCCACCGCAGCCTCGACCTGCTGGGCTCCAGCGATCCTTCTGCCTCAGCGTTCCGAGTAGCCGGAATTACAGGCGTGTGCTACCACACCCGGCTAATTTTTTTGATTTTAGTGTAGAGATGAGGTCTTGCCTGCCCAGGCGGGTCTTGAACCCATGGGCTCAGGCAATCCACTCACCTCAGCCTCCCAAAGGCACGGGATTACAGGCTGAGCCACTGAGCCTGGCTTACAAGTGGTTTTTTAAAGGAAATGACAACAACAAAAAAAGCATTAAGCAGCAAGTGGAGAATGACCAAAAAATAATTATGAGCTAGTATTAGGAAATTGTAAAATTTTCTGCCAGTCACATTGACTCAAACCTGTAATTCCAGCACTTTGGGATGCTGAGGCGAGAGGATTGCCTGAGTCCAGGGGTTTGAGAACAGCCTGGGCAACCTAGCGAGAACTTGTCTCTACAATAAATCTAAAAGTAAGCCAGGCATGGTGGCGTGTGCCTGTAGTTCCAGCTACTTGGAAGGCTCAGGCGAAAGGTTCTCCTGAGCCCAGCAAGTCGAGGCTGCAGTGGCCGTGAGCATGCCACTGCACTTCAGCCTAGGCAACAGAGACTCCTACTCGAAAAGATAAAATAAAAAATAAAGGAAATGAAAAGGAAGTTCCTAAATTCTTTACCAATAATTTACATTAAAGTATCATAACCCATTGATTGGCTATACATTGTTCTTTGTATCGTGAATTTCAGCAATATGAAGTTAATGGGTGAGGTATCTAGTCAGAGCTATTTTTCTTTTCTCAGTACTAAATTTAGTTTTGTAGATTTCTAGGAAGCATATAAAAAAAAAAAAAAGAAGAGACCCTAAGCTCACCAAGTCCCTCATAATGGTTGCTGGATGAATAGGCAGAAGGAAGTGATAGACATCAGTTCTGCACCCAGAATCCCATGGCTTATCATGGATATTTTGAGACATAAATTTAATTATTGGCAGCATGTAGGTGGCATTTTAAGCTAGGTAAGTAGATAAGCTCCAGTGGAGAGATATGGTAGTGAAAAGAGAGGAAACGTTGGACAAAATCTTGAAAAACTCCAAAATTTGACATTCTTTTGAAAAAGTAAAGGAGGCTGGGCACGGTGGCTCATGCTTGTAACCCAGCACTTTGAGAGGCCATGGCGAGATAATTTTTTTTTTTTGAGTTGGAGTCTCACTCTGTCGCCCAGACTGGAGTGCAGTGGCCACTCCCGGCCACCGCAGCCTCGACCTGCTGGGCTCCGGCGATCCTTCTGCCTCAGCCTTCCGAGTAGCCAGAATTACAGGCATGCGCTACCACGCCCGGCTGATTTTTTGATTTATTGTAGAGATGAGGTCTCGCTGCCCAG
>NW_007238977.1:3244-21673 GCF_000164805.1 Carlito syrichta
CCACTCACCTCAGCCTCCCAAAGGTGCGGGATTACAGGCTGAGCCACCGAGCCTGGCTGCGAGAGAATTTTTTGAGCTCAGAAGTTTGATTTCAGCCTGGGCAACACTGCAAGGCCTCATCTTTACAAAAATAAAAATAAAAACATTATCTGAATGTGGTGACTTGTGCCAGTTGTCCCAGCTACTTGGGAGGCTGAGGTGGGAGAATCATATGAGCCCAGGAAACTAAGGCTGTGGTGAACATTCATCATACCACTGTACTCCAGCCTAGGCAACAGAGTGAGACCTCGAATCCAAAAAAAAAAGAAAGGAAAGAAGATTAAGAAGTGACCACCCAAAGATGTGGTCTTAAGAACTTTAGAAAGTGTATGAACAAAAGGAAGTAGCCTACTGTATTACAACTAATAAAACCATTGACAGAATTAAATAGTTAAGACATTATGAAACATTAAAAAGACCAAAAAAGAACAAAATTAATTTAAACAAAAGTCTTGTTTCCCTAACCCGATTTTATCTCTGTTATCCATTATGGGTTGTCTGGGTGTCCTTGGACTGGCAGCATTTGGAGTATCAGCAATATATACTCCACTCTAGAGTTCATCTTTCAGCTTTAAAAGTTAAATTTTAAAACTAGTAATAAATTGTCGATCTAACTCTGAATGTATCTTTTACTTATATGTTGGAGAAACTAAACATGTAGTTATCTCTCATGGGGAAAAACAAGTCTTGCTTACTTAAAGAATTAGAGGCCGGGCTTGGTGGCTCAGCCTGTAATCCTGGCACTTTGGGAGGACAAGGTGAGTGGATTGCCTGAACCTGCGGGTTCGGGACCCACCTGGGCAACTTGGTGAGGACTTTTCTCTACAATAAATTCAAAATTAGCCGGGTGTAGTAGCGCACGCCTGTAGTTCCGGCTACTTGGAAGGCTGAGGCGGAAGGATCGCCAGAGCCCAGCAGGTCGAGGCTGCAGTGGCCGGGAGCATGCCACTGCACTCTAGTCTGGGAGACAGAGTGAGACTGCAACCCCCCCAAAAAAAAGTAAAAAAAAAAAAAAAAAAAAAGAGAAAGAATTAGATTATTTTTAGTGATAAGAATCTGGTGATAAATATTATTCCTACTGTTAGTCAATAGCCAATGTACCAGAAAGTATCTGTTGGGCTGGGCATGGTGGCTCAAGTCTGTAATCTCAGCACTTTGGGAGACTGAGGTGAGAGGATTGCCTGAGTCCAGGGTATGAGACCAGCCTGGGCAACTTGGTGAGACTTCATCTCTAGAATAAATCAAAAAATTAGCTGGGCGTGGTGGTGCATGCTTGTAGTTCCAGCTACTCGGAAGGCTGAGGCAGATGGATTGCTTGAACCCAGCAAGTCGAGGCTGCACTCCAGCCTGGGCAACAGAGTGAGACTCTGACTCAAAAAAAGAACTATCTGTTGACTACTATGAGGTAGAGATACAAGTAAATCTAGAAAGTGGTGATTTATAATCAAATAGTGTGGGATACAGAAAGAGCATTTTCCAGTGTTTTATATGTGTTTATTATTTTGCTAAAATTAAATGATATATGAATACATTCATGTTAAAACATTGAATCAATTTCAACTTATAAGAAATGAAAACTGAAAGCCTCCAATGAATACCACCAAATTGCTCCTTGGAGTTGTCCAATTTGTTATGGATTTATCTCAAATTTTCTCTTGCATTTTCATGTTTTTATTTATTTATTTATATAAAGACGTAAGTTTTCTCAGGGGTTTCTTTTACATAATTAGAATAGTACTGGGCTATACCTAGCCAGTTTATTGAATTACATGCTGGCCATCCATGTTCTACACCCATGTCACAGTTTTCCAGTTTTTATTTATTTTTTTTGGTCAGAGTTTCAAAACATAGTTTTAGAGTTCACGTATTATAATTTTGCATTTCAACTTCACACCACACGCTACAGCCAGATGGCATGGAAAGAATGTTCTCAGGAGGTCACCAGAAACATGAGAGTAGCCCCAAAAGGTCATCAAATTTAGACTCACTCTTCAATATATTTCCTGTAGATCTTTTTCCTGGTAAGGTGAGGCATCAGTGCTATCTATCAAGTAATATCTAAACACATTTTTTTTTAGTAGGAATAAACCTGGGAACACAGACTTATTCCAAGGAGGAAAGCCTGCGAAGTGAGATTCCACACGAGAATGAAGCCAGCCACCACTTGCAGACTAGGACTGTTATGGGGCTTGGGGGAAAAATGTTGCAGTTGGCATTGCTAGGGGGTAACTAAGGTTTGTGGCTAAGTAAATGGGGAGGAAGTCTTGAGGTTAGCCAGGTGCTACATAGGGCAGGATGTCTTGCAGTCTTGGCCTAGTTGGTAATTTTCCATGCTGGGGTAGCTAGCAAAGTGGTAGGACTCTGTAAGATGGTGTTTCCCCGGGCTAGCAATCGTATCATGCAATCTGATTTTAGGGAGCAGAGGACAATGGTCTGGAGGTTGTAATAAGGAGTGAGAAGGAAATTCACTCCACCTACAGGGACAGTAGTGAAAGAGGTGGTGGGGAAAGAACAGGCGTCAGATAAAGAGGTTGGCAATGGTCTGTGGAGGGAAGCCAAGTTTCTGTTTGAGAAATAATATGAACAGGATGTTTGGAGACGAGACTGAGGAAGCTGCAGAAAGCTAACTGTGATTTCCAGAGAACACCATAGCAGGGTTTAGAGGGTTTGCGAAAGGAGTGAGAAGGACTCATATTAAAGAATGGTACAACCACAAGCTGGGAATCTAGTGGTTCCCGAGGTGAGGAATGGAACAGGAGAAAAGGGCAGGATGGCATCAGTCTTGATGGCTCCCAGGGCAATTTGTGCTGGCGGGTGGAGAGGGAGGGCTCTGGGAGTATAAGGTTGTGGAGGAAGGAGGGTGGAAGGCTCCCAGCCATATAGGCAGCAAAGAAGGGAAATAATCCAGATAAACTCAGTCAAATCCTTGCTAGAATTATGTGGGAAATAATTATTTCTTTTGTAAATGTTAATGCTTATCTAGACCCTATAAATTTAGTTGTTTTGTTTTATTTTGATTTTTAAAATTAGTGATACAGGTAGTTCTGTATTTAAAAATAAATATGAAGACAGCACTATAAAAATTCCATTCACCTTGCTGTTAAAAATGGACTTTCTTCCACAGAAAAATATATAGGGAGGACTCTAGATGGCGCTACTAATCTGAAAATCAGAGTTTAAATCAGGGAAAAAAAATCTGCCACTTCAGGTGAGGTAGTCCTGACAGCATAATTAGGTTATCCATTTAAAAAAAATAATTATTATTTTAAGTGAACCAATATAAGCTTGAAATAATAATTGCCAGTTTGTAGGTTTGTTCAGCCATACTTTAAATAACTTATTTCTGGAATTTTTTTCCCCTTAAAACCAGTATCAGATTCAGTGGCAAATGATTTTCTTTTCTTTTCTTTCTTTCTTTTTTTTTTGAGTCAGACTCTCACCCTGTCACCCAGGCTGGAGTGCAGTGGCATGCTCCTGGCCACCACAGCCTCGACCTGCCGGGCGCAGGCGATCCTTCTGCCTCACCCTTTCAAGCTGGAACTACAGGCACGTGCCACAACGCCCAGCTAATTTTTTGATTTATTGTAGAGATGAGGTCTCACCAAGTTGCCCAGGCTGGTCTCAAACCCGTGGGCTCAGACAATCCTCTCATCTTGGCCACAAATGGTTTTCCTTTCTTTCTTTTTTTTTTTTTGAGTTGGAGTTCTCACACTGTCACCGAGGCTGGAATGCAGTGGCACGCTCACAGCCACCACAGCCTCAATCTGCTGGGCTTAGGCGATCTTTCTTTCTTAGCCTTCCAAATAGCTGGAGCTACAGACACTCGCCATCACGTCTGGGAAGGTTTTTTTGGTGATTTATTGTAGAAACGAGGTCTCGCCAAGTTGCCCAGGCTGGTCTTGAACCCCAGGCTCAGGCAATCCTCTCACCTCGGTTGCAAATGGTTTTCTTTTTCTTTTATTTTTTTGAGTTGGAGTTCTCACCCTGTTGCCCAGGCTGGAGTGCAGTGGTATGCTCATGGTCACCACAACCTCGATCTGCTGGACTTAGGCAATCCTTCTGCCTCAGCCTTCAAGTAACTGGAACTACAGATGCTTTCCACCACATTCAGCTAGTGTTTTTGTGATTTTTTTGTAGAGATGAGACCTCACCAAGTTGCCCAGGCTGATCTTGAACCCCCAGGTTCAGGCAATCCTCTCACCTTGGCCTCCCAAAGTGCTGGGATTACGGGCTGAGCCACCACACTGGGTCATTTAAAAAAATTTTTTTTAATTTTAAAGATGTGGGGTATACTTTAGGGTTAAATATACAAATGTTCATTATGCAGGTATCCTTGTTGGTGAGGTTTACCCCCCCTCTCCCCGTATAAGCGCTTATTGAGGGCCTGGAATGGACGGAAAAATAGTCTAAAACACAAAAGCCTACACTCCAGGAGTTTATAATTTACCTGGGGAAACAATTATGGCACAAGTAAAACAATATATAATATTTAGTTGGCAAATTGAATTGAGAAAATAATAGAATGTTTGTGGGTCAGTATTGCTGCAGAAGATTCAGTTGAAGACCTTAAGATGGGTTTGAATGATTTTGAAATAGGTCTAGATGCAAATACTATGATAAACCTTTAAAGTAATAGAAACCCAGGAAGAGGAAGCATTCTTATGGGGTGGATAATCCCAGTTGCTATGGAACATTTGATTAATTCTTATCCAAGCTGACACTGAGGCTTCAGGTTGATTTGAAACCTAGACAAGCTGTCTGTGGGCGTGTTCTTGGAACAAATGTACATCTTATAACTCATTTATTTAAAGAATGATGATTCATCAAGACCATAAGCATGATGTGATGTATGCACTTGTGCTCCATAACTGACAGGTATTTTGTGGTCATAGAGCTGAGGGGGAAAATGACACAACTACTGAAATTTTAGACTTTGCTCAAGGTGGAAGAAAGGGTTATACTGTTTCAGCAGCAACATTGTTCGTCCGTGAAAAGATAGAGAAGTCAGTTCACTGCTGCTGTTGCTGATATTAGAGCAAATCAGAAGGAAGAATGGATGCATGTGAAATGATTGATACTTAATAGTAACACCTTATATATCAGTTTCAAATATTAAGTCTTGTTTAAGGCATTTTAAAAAGTTAATTGACTGTACATATCAAATAACATCTTTATTAGTTACACATTTGTATTAACTGCTTCAACAGATAAACTCCCAAATCTCAGTGGGTTGGTGAAATAAAAGTTTATTCCATGTTTTTGCAAATTTCAAAATGTGGTATGCCTGAAGGGTATGTCTTAAAGGTAATCCTTAAAGGTATGCCTTGGGCCAGCGTGATGGCTCATGCCTGTAATCTCAGCACTTTGGGAGGCCGAGGCAAGAGGATTGCCTGAGCCCACAGGTTCGAGAACAGCCTGGACAATTTGAGACTTCATCTCTACAATAAATCAATAAAAAAAATTAGCCGGGTGTGGTAGCACAAGCCTGTAGTTCCGGCTACTTGGAAGGCTGAGGCGGAAGGATCGCCGGAGCCCAGCAGGTCGAGGCTGTGGTGACCAGGAGTGGCCACTGCACACCAGTCTGGGCGACAGAGTGAGACTCTGACTCAAAAGCAAACAAAAAAATTATTTTATACCACCACAAAAAATAATTCTTGAAGTTTTTAAAGACCTGAATGTAAAAAATAAGTCTTTAAATTTTAAATGAGAATATAGAAAAATACTTTGAAGAAGTTAAAGTGAGAAAGATTTTCTTAAACATTTTATCATTTGTAGCACAAATTATAAAGAAAAAGTATAATCAATTAGACTATTAAGAATAAAAAATAAGCCGGGCTCGGTGGCTCAGCCTGTAATCCCGCGCCTTTGGGAGGCTGAGGTGAGTGGATTACCTGAGCCCACAGGTTCGAGACCCGCCTGGGCAACTTGGCAAGACCTCATCTCTACAATAAATCAAAAAAAAATTAGCTGGTTGTGGTAGCGCACGCCTGTAGTTCCAGCTACTTGGAAGGCTGAGGTGGAAGGATCACCAGAGCCCAGCAGGTCGAGGCTGCGGTGGCCGGGAGCGGCCACTGCACTCCAGTCTGGGTGACAGAGTGAGACTCTAACTCAAAAAAAATAAAATAAAATAAAATAAAAAATAATCCCATGGATGAAAGATTCCACTAAATAATGACATGTCAAACTTTACCCTGAGAATAAGTGATTACTAAATAGGTGAACATAACTGAATAATGTTTAGTATAATAATATATTAACATCTAGTGTAAGTAACTTAGTGTATGTAACATCTATAAAAAGAGATGAACAACCTAATAGGAAAAAAAGCTAAATTATGAACAGGATTCTCAGAAGAGGGAACCCAGTTTCCCTCAAAATATGTGAAATGGTGATTATTCTCACAGGTAATTAAGGAAATACAAGTGTAAAGCACAATGAAATAGAATTTCATTTCCATCAGAATTATGGCAATATTTGTTATATTAAAATTAATACCTTGTGAAAAGACATTTGCCAAAAACTTCTACCTGGTTATAGCTAGTTTCAGTTGAGGCAGAACAAGCCAATATAATGGAATTGGTCAAATACAGAGTTTATCCCTGTTTACCACAAAGCTGTTTCTTGGGTGTGTCTCTTAAGTGACCAATTCAAATTGGGCTGTTATTTTTTTTTCTAAAAAGCCAAGTCAAGGAAATCTGTCATTCTCTGGATGACTCCTGTCTTGTAACCATAGAAATGTGACTGTCATTAACACTAGTCAGACAAGTTTCATCTTATTTGTTCTATATATCTTACCCAGCCCATAAAAACCAACCAGCATTAGATGTAGCATATAAGTCAGAAACTGCACCAGAAGGTTCTAATTTCTATTATCACTTTGATCGTCGTTGTCATCACCATCACCATCACCACCATCATTGTCTCTGACATTACCACAACAATCAGAACATTATGTACAGGTAAATGGGATTTTATTTGGGACATTAAATCTGCAGAATTTAACAAGTTCTGTAAAATATATTCTAGATTTTTGCTAATTGATTGCTTTCTATAATTCAGTTTTTATTTCTGAACACTGTCAAAAACCATGCTATTGTCTGAGGTCTAAGGGCTCTTTGAAGTCTCTGTAAAGGATTCAGAAAGTTAAAAAAAAAAGAGAATCAGAAGTCAGCAAAAATTTTGCTGACTGGAAAAGTATATAAATATATAATTGACCTGACATATTAAGGAAATGAGGCGTTACATTTCTTTTATAATCACTCATAAGAATCGTATTTTTGTTCTCTAGTAATATAATTGAAATCTAATATTCTAGTATTAAAAGATTTTCTTAGAAATAATAAAAAAATCTGAATACCATTATAGATTTTTGGAATAAGGTACTTTACATTTTAGATACTGAATTAATAGCTGGCAAGCTGCAGATACTCCTTAAAACTCATACATTTTCAAATGGGCTCCTTTCTGTGAATTCTCTTCAACATTCCAGGGAAAAGTGGAGCTAGACACCACCGCTCATTTGATCACTACTCTTCTCTGTTCCTTATTCATAATTCTCACCCTGGTGAGTTAATGCTCTATTTAGGGGGGAAAAAAGTTAATTTTTACAAGATTTGGAGAATTTTGCACTGGAGTCTTGTTTTAACGTTTTTCATTATAGAGCAGAATTCAGGTGCATTTAATTGTAAATTTTAATAAATGAAAACTATACCTTTAATGCTTTGCATTCCTAAAGCAATTCCAGAGTGTGGTTACAAGGAAATCTAACACAGAAATGATACCTGTCATGAACCATAAGGATAGAATTATAGTGAAACTAATCTTTTAGAACTGTGAATAATGTATTTGTCATTATTTTGATTAATATCATTATCGCAAGATGATTAAGGCAAATGGTTAGTTATGCTAGAACAACAATGAGCTCTCACTTGAAGTAGATTCAGTTTACAAGTAAGGCAGTTGTAGTTTAAGTTATATAGTTAACTATATATATAGTTAAGTATACAGAGTTGGTTAAATTCACTGAAGATTCATTTTAATCTATTCTCTTTGTTAAATGAGGGATTTATTCTAGAATGGAATGTTTACATTTGAAAAAAAACTGTAACCAAAAATTAATTTGATAAATAGGAGAGTAAATTGTTTCACGAATAAACTTTTAAATTTACATTTAGTACATAATTTTAAGAAGTTAAGCTATTATTAAAAAATTGTAATCGGGCCAGGCGCGGTGGCTCATGCCTATAATCCCAGCACTTTGGGAGGTCGAGGTGAAAGGATTGCCTGAGCTAAGGGATTCGAGACCAGCCTGAGCAACACGGTGAGACCTCATCTGTACAATAAATCAAAAAATTAGCTGGGCGTGGTGGCGCACGCCTGTAATTCCAGCTACTTGGAAGGCTGAGGTGGAAGGATTGCCTGAGCCCAGTAGACTGAGACTGCAATGACCATGAGCAGCATGCCACTGCACTCCAGTCTGGGTAACAGAGTGAAACTCCAACTCAAAAAAACAGAGAAAATTTTAATCAATTCCTAGAATGTATGCATCACATTTACTAGAGGAAGGGTTAACTAAAGCATAACATTACTGTAATATTTTAGATATACAATATGTTTGTACAAATTTAATCTCATTAATTATTTTTTACAGGAAGAAAGCTATTTGAGGGGGAAATGACATATTAGTGCTATACTCAGCAATATGTATTTTTCAGGAAAAAATTTTTAGAGCATCCCAAAGGGACTTTCAGAGGAAAACCACTTAATAAGATGCAAAGTAGTTGTTAATCTGGAAACCATCCTGCCACTTAAAATCATTCTTTTATTTTATTTTTTACTTTATTTTTAAATTTTTAGAATCATGAGGTACAAGTGAGGATTTGTTACATAGGTGTATGGAGTGAAGGTGAGGTTTGGGATTCTGATGGGTTCACCACGTAGAATCATTATTTAAACTATGTAATGTTTGAGCTCCGCAGAATAATGTGCATATTTCAGGAAGACTAAGTTACCAGAATAAGTTCTAACTGGCTAATTCAAAACAAATTTGAGACCTTGCTTTTACAATGCACTCTTTGTAATCATTAAAATAAGCACATTATCAATTATTAATAAGGTTATAAATATTTTATTAAAATACTACCTGAATAACCTTTCTTCTCTAAATCTGAGATTAAGCAACAGAATTCTGGTATGAAAGCATACATGGAATGTGTCCGAAACGAGGAGTTTCTTTGAAGAACTTTGACAAATAATGCTCGTTCCGGGAAACACTAATTAACAAGTCATCAAAAGAAATAGAGAGGTGTAAGGAGGAGGCAGGATTAAGGAAGAGAAGAGGAAATAAGACTGGGTGGAGTTGTACAGTTGCGTATAAGGTAATGTGAAAAACAAAGCAAAACTTATACACCCAAAAGTCAACTGGTCCTGAAAGGAATGAGAACAAAAAGATTCACGCATACATAGGGATATCTAATCCATCAAATTTATCCTCTGATTATAAACTCTTCCGCTTAGTAAGTTTTATTTAGGATGATGCAGAATACAGAGATTAAGGAAAGTCAAAACTGTTCTGAAATTTGATATTATAAATTTTCGTTACAACCCTTCCCCCAATGAGCAATTAAAGGAGATTGTGTCTTTTAAGACATGAAAAATAACTAACCTTAAAAGATTAGCTTAGTGCCATAACAACCTAACCATTACCATAAACTGTTCTATCTGTATGAGGCCAAGCCAGCATATTTACTGATTCTTTTTCATGTAGTTGATTGGTTTGATGATAGGACAACTAACTCATCTGTTGATTTATATTACACAAATAATTCATATTTGTTGTAGAAAAGTTAGAAAATACAAGTTTAAAAAGTAAGCCAAAAAGAAAAAAATATCTCTTCATAATTTCATAGCATAGGAATTACTGCAGTTGAGATCATTATATTTCCTTCCATATTTATTAAACCTAGAATTAAAACCTGTTATATATTTAATTGTGTCTATAAATCTTTATATATTCATGTGCAGAATATGGCTATTGTTTTAAAAAATGCAATCAGATTATACCTAATGTTTTATTACTTGCTTTAGATTTGAAGAAAGAAAAAAATGCAAGTGAATTTCTCCTCAGCAACATGAGGACAGAAACTATGGCTATTCTCCTGGCTGACGTATCCCCAGTAGCTAATGTGATGCTTGGAGCACCATGTTTTGATTTGTTAGGTGAATGAGCATTGGGATCTATCCTTTCTGGAACATTTGAGGTTTTTAAGTTTTCAACTAGGATAAGGAGTTAATGTATAAATTAGCTCATGAAGTATGAGTTGAAGGAGAGCCAGGTAGATTTAGAATATCAGTCATCTAATTTGAGTCACTTTTTCTTCTTTTATAGGCCTGGCGTGTCTTCCCAGAGAAGATCTTGGCCACTGTGGATGATGGTCTTTATTTTTCTTGGTGTGGTGGCAATCTTGGGAGTAACTATTGGACTTCTTGTTCATTTTCTGGCAATTGGTAAGTATTGACTATTCTCGTTTAACCCTTACTACAAAACTCATTTTGGTTTTAAAATCGACAAGAAGGCTGGGCCTGGTGGCTCAAGCCTATAATCTCAGCACTTTGGGAGGCCGAGGTGAGAGAATTGCCTGAGTCCAAGGGTTCGAGAACCACCAGGGCAACTTGGCAAGACCTCATCTCTACAATAAATTAATAAATTAGCTGGGTGTGGTAGTGAGCACCTGTAGTTCAAGTTATTTGGAAGGCTGAGGAGGAAGGATCTCCTGAGCCCAACAGGTCAAAGCTGTGGTGGTCATGAGCATGCCACTGCATTCCACTTTGGGTTACAGAGTGAGACTTCAACTCAAAAGATAAAAATAAAAATAAAAGCCGGGCTCGGTGGCTCAGCCTGTAATCCCACACCTTTGGGAGGCTGAGGTGAGTGGATTGCCTGAGCCCGCGGGTTCGAGACCCGCCTGGGCAGCGAGACCTCATCTCTACAATAAATCAAAAAATCAGCCGGGCGTGGTAGCACATGCCTGTATTCCGGCTACTGGGAAGGCTGAGGCGGAAGGATCGCCGGAGCCCAGCAGGTCGAGGCTGCGGTGGCCGGGAGCGGCCACTGCACTCCAGTCTGGGCGGCAGAGTGAGACTCTAACTCAAAAAAATAAAAATAAAAATAAACAAAAAAATAAAAGTAAAAATTGACGAGAAACTACATGAATATTAAATTTCTTCTCGGAAGTTTCTTCATTTACTCACTATTTATTTCAACATAATTTTAAGTTTACCTGACAGAGAAGTTTATAAAGATTTTTAAATTAGATGTCTCCTTATATATTATATCACCAACTATGATGGTGTAGGTGAGATGGAAATGCTCAATAATTTGATGCCAATATTCATTGTCATTAAAGGAGTTTATGTAGTAGACTTGTCGTTGAGTAGCTACATTCTGTAGTAAATGTATCTCAAACTGTAGAGATCCCTACACTTTTTGGCTCAATTCTGCTATTGGGTATTAAGATATGATGGATAAGTAGCAATGGATAATCAAGAAATGACTCGTTTAACAGTAGATGATCAAGTATAATTGAATGACAAAATGTCTGTACAAATATAATTTTATTTTAAAAACTTTGATCAATAGCAACTCACAAAGCTTGATTTTCCGATTTATTTTTACTTTATAGAATAGTAAGTCTTTCAACTTGCGTAACCACTTAATGTTTTAAAATAAATTTGACATTCATCCTTTAGTCTTACAATAATCCTTTGAGCTAGAGAGGGTAGGTTTTGCTACCATTCGTCTTTTCACATGCAGTACACTGAGGTTCAGGAAAACCAAGTGACTTGCTTGATATTGCAAATTTTAAGTGGCATAGCTCACTTAAAAGCCTGATATTAATATTGATATTTTAAGTGTATTATTTTACTTTATCATGATTTTTATGAGTTTTATATCTCTGAAATATATTACTCTATACAATAATGCAGTGAAGATAAATGTTGGCTGGGTCAGCAACAATTCTACTTTTTTCTTTTTAACCTGGTTTCTTTTCCTTTGTCTCTCTCCAACTATCTTTGAACTTGTCTGCAGAAGGGTAATGAGTCCTCCATCTCTTGTCTGTTATATTCATGAAAACTTCATATTCTGGGTCTTTCTATTTCCTCCTTGTATTTACTCATTAAAAAAAAGAACATTCTTCACAAAATTTCCTTAAAGATAGCCTTCAACATCAAGCCCTTGTGAATAAATCCTGTCAGTGTGTTAGTGGGGACTAGTTGCTTAATTCACCATTCTTCCAAAATGTAGTTTGCATTTTAACAGGTCACTTCAGGAAGCAATGCCTTCAAGCAAAGGAGGGATGCAGAGGGAGAACTACAGCACCCAGACTTGAGCAGCAAGTGTGTGGGATGAGAATTCACTCTTGAATGTCTCTACATGGTCAATCACCTATTATTTTTGATATAAAACTAGAGCTGCTTATATTACTGAAAGCTAAATTAATTGAGCTGGGCTACTTGTGGAGTAAAAATCGATACTCAAATTCTGTTGCAAAGGTTGTTTGATGTCAGTTTGAAAGATGGTTTTTTCTAGAGTTCTGGCTCAGAAACCAATACAGTCTTTATTAATACTGTTAACCACTTAAGCTGGATACAGTTATTGTGATGCCTTATTTAAGTGGTATGAAATTAGTTTCCATGTCTAAGTATATCTATTGTTTCTCAAGCCATTTCTTAATTTATGAATTTCTACTTAGATTAACTCAAAGGTTAATATCTCATAAGGGCCATTATTCTGAAAATGACTTTGATTCAGCTCTTTCTTAACTGTTATACTTAACAACGCTATTTCCAAAAACGTACATACACATGTATAAATAATTCCAAAATTCTTCACATAGTTCCTCTAATACTTCTAAACACTGGCTTCTCCTCAGACTCACCTGTGGAACTATTTTAAAGACATGTTCATTTCACAGGTCCTACCCTTAGGTTATATGGTTAGTAGAACTGGGATGAAACCCATGCATGTGTGCCTTTTGGAAGCTCTGTGGTGACTGTGATGTGTACATAGTGTTAAAATCTACTAGTCTAAGACAGTTTTTGAGAGGTAATAAAATACACATCTATCTTAAGTTAAAAAACTTTGGGATGAGGACATGTTGCCATGTGAAGATTGACTGCTGCTTTGTGTGTAAAACTGAAAATCACTGGCCACATTACAGGGTCGATTATAGCTTCCCATTTAACTTATCTAAATAATTGTATTAGTTCAAGCTGTCATGACAAAATACTATAGACTGGTTTAAACAACAGACATTTATTTTCTCACAGTCCCAGAGACTGAGAGTCTAAGAACAAAGTGCCACCAGGGTTGCGTTCTGAGGAGGTCTCTCTTCCTGGCTTGCAAATAACTGCCTTAGGCCTTTTCTTTGCTTTTTGTTGTTGTTGCTGTTGTTGTTGTTTTGAGTTGGAGTCTCACTCTGTCACCCAGGCTGCAGTGCAGTGGCATGTTCATGGCCACTGCAGCCTCAACCTGCTGGGCTCAGATGATTCTTCCGCCTCAGCCTTCCAAGTAGATGCAACAACAGACCCACACCACCACGCCCGGCTAATTTTTGTGATTTATTGTAGAGACAAGGTCTCACCAAGTTGCTCAGGCTGGTCTCAAACCCAGGGGCTCAGGCAATCCTCTCGTCCCTGCCTCCCAAAGTGCTGAGATTACAGACTGAGCCACTGCACCTGGCTTGGCTTGCTTGTTGACTAAGAGAGGAGAGAGGGATTGGGGGGGGGTGAAAGAGGAATGAATTTAATATTTTTTTTCCTCTTTGTATAAGGACTACTGTCTTTATTGGATTAGGGCCTCACCCTTATGACTTCATTTAACCTTAATTCCCTTAGTCTCCATCTCCAAATACAGTCATATTTATGTCAAGGACTTCAACATGTGAATCTGGTGGGGAGGGATACAATTCAGTTCATAACAATAATTAAGTGAAAATTAATTTTAAAATGGCGCCTTGAACCAAAATGATTTTCCAGTAAAATTATAACTAGAGTCAGAAATCTAATCATGCTGTCTCTGAATCTGGACATAATTTATGTGACTTTTCACAAATTAATCTTACTGCTTGTAATTACCCAGGTTCAGTATTTCGGATGTAACATGGTTAGCAGATTCTAGGTTTTCACTCTAGTTCATTTGGTGACAAACTTCATACATTAAAATTATAAAACAAGGCCGGGCACAGTAGCTCATGCCTATAATTCCAGCACTTTGGGAGGTCGAGTTGAGAGGATTGCCGGAGGCCACGGGTTCGAGACCAACCTGGTCAAATTGGTGAGACCTCGTCTCTACAATACATTTTTTAAAAAATTAGCCAGGCATGGTGGTATGTACCTGCAGTTCCAGCTACTTGGAAGGCTGAGGCAGAAGGATCACCTGAGCCCTGCAAGTTGGGGCTGAGGTGACTGTGAGTGTGCCACTGCACTCCAGCTTGGGTGACAGAGTGAGACTCCAAGTCAAAAAAAAAACAAAAACAAATCAAATTATAAAATAGTAGGAAGAAGGGGGTTTTGGAGTTCATCTACTGTGATTTAGTCTTTATGATTAATAAAGAAAGTGTCAGAAAGCTAAAGTGATATGCCAAGGTGACAGAGCTAAACTTGTGGCAGGGCAGGAACTAGCTCCTCTAACTTCATATGCATTATTTATTTCAGATGGCCTCAGATAACTTCTTAGAGCTTGGCACTTTACTTTCATATGCACCTGGTTAATATAAGAGAAAATATAGGAACCTATAAAAGTATAGGAAACTAGCTTTTATTTTAACCTAAAACTATTTCTGACTTAAGGACAACTAACTATTTTAGCTCAGAAAAGCATACTTTTCAGTCTCTTAGAGACTATGTGGTGCATTTTTAAGGTGGACCAAGAGCACAATTGCTTCAAAATATAGGAAAGGCTAATAACCAAAACAGGGCCCATTTCATATTAGCCCCTATTTTTAAAATTTGATTTCTGGGAGGTGAGATCGACGGTAGTGGAAGTCTGCCTGGGGACACACCGCATCAACAAGGGTATCTGCACAAGAATATTTGTATACCTAACTCTGAATTGTACCCCAACATTTTAAAATAAAAAAATAAAAATAAAATTTGATTTCTTTCTTCTTGGAACTAAGGAACTCATTAGTTCCTTACTGTTAAAAATAGAGTACACTATAACCTGGAAGAATGAACTCCAGGCTTGTCCGGGTTTGAATGATAGTGGCCTAGTATATCAGTTTATATGCAGGGAGAGGAAAAGATGGGAATGTGAGACCTTGTGACACACACTAAGCACCAGCCACCACGTACTGTAGGGAACTGGAGGGCAACATGGAGTCCTCCACGAATGACATCAAGGAGTGGACAGCAACAGGCACATGCAAGGATGCAAGAGAGTGTAAACTATAAAAAACTAAAGAGTGACTGATACTTGTAACATTTCCTATATTAAAACTACTTAGAAAGAGTAACTGGGCAATCACTAGGCTAAGAGGTTAGGTTATACATAAAAAATAAGTTTCATCTCTACTACATACTCAGGTGAATTGTTAGTGGCTGTGGGCATTTCTGTTTTGAGGAGAATGCCAAGCATATCTGGACTCAACAGGACAATGATGGTATTATCACAGGAAGAGAAGAAGAGAGATTATTGAATGAATGATATAAAATTGCCACTTCTAGAATAAATGATTATGCATTCTCTTCTTCTTCCTTTCTTTCCCTCAGGTTATTTCTAAAGCTTGATTGAATGTTGAGGCAGAGACATAAATGGACTTAAAGCCACTTCCTATTTTAAAATTATTTGAATTTTTTTTACTTTACAGGGAAGATTTACTATTATCAAGGTGATTTTTATATTTCTGGAATCACATACAATGATAATTGTGAAAATAAAACTTCACAAGCCAGCACAAACCTAAGCAAAGATATTGAGACAAAGGTAAATCAGAGATTTCTTGTATTAGTTTTATTATAGAATTGACTAAGAAATACATGTTGGCTCTTTTGTTTTCTCTTTTCAGATGTTAAATGCATTTCACAATTCCAATATATATAAGGAATATGTCAACTCTGAGGTCATCAAACTTATGTAAGTACAAATTCATTCAAGAAAGATCTCATGGGAGGGTGGGATTGGCAGTTGAGGAAAACTGCTAGGGGAGGGAGGGGCACACTTCATCAAAAAGGGTACCTGCATAATCAACATTTGTATACCTAATCCTGAATTGTACCCCACATCTTCATAATAAAAAAAGAAGAAGAAAAAAAGATCTTATGGAAGGGGAGTGGGTAACAATACACAGCCTTGGTTTTAGATAACAACTATATAAGACAAACAGAAAGGCAAGAAGAAAGGTAGGCGAGTGGGGGGGTGGGGGGGGAGGAAGAAGGGAGAGGAGGAGGAGAAAGAGCAACCTCTTCATAAACTAAAGTGTCACTGTGTTTAGCAAATTTCCTTTCAGAGTGATAATTGTCATATACAAATCTGTAATCTCCTGTATACTTGTAGGGGAATTATAAGGTTATTGGGATTGGTTAGTCCTAATTGACTCCTATATGAAAAATAATTCCAATTCTGTGGAAAACAAGTAGTCCAACATGACTAATTTTCCCACCCATACTAACCATCTCTTCTTCCACACATACCCATCTGGCCATACTTTCCCTAAAACCATCCTCTTTTGTTTATTTGGTAATTACCTTTATATTATATGGTAATTACTAGCAATGGCTGTAGAGCAAAGTAAATATTTACAGATAACATTTTTCTAAATATGCCTCTGAAGGGGACCTGATGGTAGCAGTGGTAGGGAGGATGTAGGGAGGAGGGTATGATATATGGGGGAAGAATGACAAAGGTAACCCTCACTTGTAATTTGATAGTTGTCAGCATCTATTCTGGGGAATTCTGAACTCCCAAAACAAAACAATAAAAAAATTAAGTTGACCAACCAACTAACCTACTCACCGAGAGACAAAACAAGCAAACAAACAAACAAACAAACAAACAAACAAAAAATCCCTCAAAGTCCCTTCAACTGGTCGTAATTATTTGATAATGGAATTGCGATTTTATTTTTTTTGTGTGATGATTAGGGTTGGGTTTGAAAATCTTCATAAATGAATGAATCTCCTTTCCTGATTAATTAAAAGAATGTATGAACTATAATCAAGATGTTCTTCATGCTTGAGTGTTCTCTTTCAAAGCTTTCTCATTGTATAGATCCACTGGGGCATTCTGGTTATCTATAAGAAACAGTAGAATGAAACCTATCATTGGTTCCTTAAGCTATGCTGGAGGTTGTCTTTTGAAAGCTTCCCTTCCCTGGCTTTAGTTTCTCATCTCTGTCCCCAAAATTATTAGAAAAAATTTTTTTATTAGAGCACTGTTTGGTTGTATTATCATAAAATCTCCTGTCAATTATTTGCTGGCCAGTATTCAGTTTCTCATATGTGTTTGAAATATTCTGATTTCTAGTTTGTGGTCCATATCTTCTTCCATGAACAGTACCTCTAAACCAGTTAGAATATTTTTAGGATCTCATACTTTGTAATATTGAGACAATATCTGTATTTTTGTTTAATATGCAAGGGAACCAAAAAAAAAAATAGAATTTTCTTTTTTGGATGGCAGGCCCTTTGTAGCACCCTACTAGGTAAGTGTTCTAGGAATTCATTGTCATCAGTGCACAAGCTAGCTTTGTTGCAAGAGGCTGCATTCAACTTCAGTGAATTATTATTATTATTATTATTTTGAGATTTAATACATGTGCCCATTTCATGATGGGTGATTTATATGAACAACCTGCCCACGCTGCTCTGAGTGTTCCACAGTTTTTGGTCAAAAATGGCATGACCCCTGTGCCTCACCCTCTCTATTTACATGATCGAATCCCAGATCCTTTTGTTGTTGTTTTTCTTCTGGAGGAGAAAAGTCCTCAGAGGGAAACATTTTGCTGATGCGGAAGAGGTGAAACAAAAAATGACAGAAGCACTAAAAGGCATCAAAATTGATGAGTTCAGGCTGGGCACGGTGGCTCACGCCTGTAATCCTAGCACTTCAGAGGCTGAGGTGAGAGGATTGCCTGAGTCCAGGGGTTCGAGGCCAGACTGGGCAATTTGGTGAGACCTCATTTCTACAATAAATCAAAAAATTATCTGGGCATGGTGGTGCATACCTGTGGTTCCAGTTACTTGGAAGGATGCGGTGAGAGCATTGCCTGAGCCCAGCAGGTTGAGACTGCGGTGGCTGTGAGGGTGCCACAGCTCTTCAGGCTGGGTGACAGAGTGAGACTCCTACACACACACACACACACACACACACACACACACACACACACATTG